>NW_022196912.1:44497457-44525270 GCF_008632895.1 Mastomys coucha | reverse complement strand
GTTCCTCCGGAAATTGGACATAGTTCTACCGGAGGACCCAGCTATACCACTCCTGGGCATATACCCAGCCACTTCTTTAATGGAGCTGCTGGTGGCTCTCTCCCTGAGCTGAACTTGATTCAAGGAGCCCTGGCTATTAGAAATGTTTGCCCTTCTAGAAACAGAATGTTTCCAGAGGATGAAACAGACAAAGAGGGTGAATGTTTCACCTGCACTGACACCCTAACACCTGGCCTGGCCTGATGGAGATGCCATGCCCAGGACAGGAATGATCCAGTCTCTACCCAAGCTAGATGAGGCAATCTGACACATGAAGCAGAAGAGATTGACACATGGTTGATACATACATCTGCCTGCTCTTCAGAGCAAACCTTGGTGACTAAAAAAAGGGCAGTGACATCCACAAAATGTCAAACTATTTGCTCTCTGGAGAGCATTCTTGTTACAGAGAAACGGTGGGTCCACAGCATGAGCTGAAGTATCAGATCTGAGAGATGGGGTTTTACACTGATCAGAGCACTACTCGGGCACTCAGCCATGTCAGACATTAATTAACACCCTTGCAAAAAAAAAAAAATCACACCTTCATTCTTTGAAAATCTAACGATTTGCAGACTGTCATGTTTAGGCTTCTACTATTTTTCCTTGGGCTGAAATACCAAAAAAACACTCTCTTACAAAAATATCCACTTGATACAATTTACACCTAAAAAAATCTTAGTTTTCTAAGTAAATATGAGGAAAGTTGTTCCATCCAGTACAAAGAAGGTATGCAGGGCAGCCATCAAGAAGGTCTACTTGGCTATCCAAGAAAGCATATTATATTTCTAGCTTCTGCTCATCAGCTGTCTGACCACAGTCAAACTACTCCAGCAAGTTCATAGGCTTTGGTGCCTTTGCCTGCAAAATGTAGACAGGTCTCAATCTCTGGGGACTTTGGAAAAGAGAAAGGAAAAACGAGCATCCTTGCTCCATGCTTGAAACAGGTTGACAGCAAAAGAAGTAGGTCACAGGAAGGCCAGTAACTAACACCAAGAAGTCAGTGTAAGGGCAGCTTCACCAAACCTTTGCAAGCAAACTGACCATAGCAGAGAACAGCATAGAAGGTGTCTCAATTAGGGTTTCCACTGTGTGAAGAGACACCATGACCACAACTCTTGGGGGACAACATTAATTGGAGCTGACTTATGGTTTCAGAGCTTTAGTCCATTATCATCATGGTAGGAAGCATGGCATCATCCAGGCAGACTTGCATCCAGGCAGACTTGGTGCTAAAGAAGGAGCTGAGAGTTCTATATCTTGATCTGAAGGAAGAGACTATCTTCTACAGGGAGGAGAAAGGTCTCTTCTGCCCTGGGTGGAGCTTAAGCATAGGACCTCAAAAGCCATACCCACAGTTCTACACTTCCTCCAAAAAGGTCACACCTACTCCAACAAGGCCACACCTCCTAATAATGCCACTTCCATGGGCCAAGCATATTCAAACCACCAAAGAAGGGAACCAGCAGGCCAGCCTTACATGGAGATAGGGGGCATGGCTCTGTGCCACAACAACCCCCATTGATGGTAATACATCGGAGGTCCCAGAATTACAGCTCATAGCAGCGCCTGGAAAGGGAGCCTTGTGATTACTGTGTCCTGCTGCAGCCTGTGGCTCATAGTTAAACTTTCACAAGTGTCTTTTGGTAAAGGGAGAGAAAAGCAGTATAAAATCAACTTTCCATATAGTCCATGGATCATCATTTTTTTCTTTTGTAATCTCTTTAAAATAGAAATAATAATAAAGCTGGGTAAAGACACTTGCCACCAAACCTGATGACCAGAGAGTTTAGTCTCTAGGACCCACGTGGTGAACGAGTGCCGATTCCCACAGGTTGTCCTCTGACCTCTGCACACACCCCAGCAATCACACACATTCATATATACACACGCGTAAATAAATAAATGTAAATTTTTTAAAGTAAAATAGAAAGGGGAAGTGATGAGGCTGATTACTTTGTGGTTTTTCAAGTTGGTGGGGAAGAGACACCCCATATGGCTAGTCTTATGCTGCAAACTCCTGTTAAGCCTGTTTAGCGCATTGGCAAAGTCTGTTCATGTCATCCCTTTTCTTCACGCATTTTATATTGTTATCTGCATCCTCTAATGGGTCAAGAAAACTGCAAAGGAGTTACACGTGGACACTGACTCCCTGGGAGGGGCTGGGGACCAGGTTAGCCTCTACGCATGCGCGGCTAGCCTCTACACACGCACAGCACTCTTCCCTCCTCCTGCTGCCTCAGGGAGGACTGGCTTACCTTGGAAGAACTGTATTAGGAGTCTTCTGACCCCAGGCCTAAGAGAAAGGGAACATTGTGTTGTCAAATAAATGGCACTGGGAGGATGTGGCATTCCCACATCTCAGAGCTCCACCTGGGCAGATGTTTTTGTGCCCTGAGTGACCTCACTGAAAGTGAGGAGGCTGACAGGAACTGGGCTACCTGGCTCACTCCCATTAGCATGTCCACTGTTGGAAAAAGCTCCTGAGTAGACACAGTCTGGCTGCTCTCTGACCTCTTCTAGCCTTGCTCCAATTCTAGCAGGAACAAGCAAGCCCTTCTGCTTTAGGGATGCTCTTTTTCAATTTGATCAAAGGTTTCCACAGGCACAGCTACAATGTGGTAGCACCCACTGAAACACAGAAAGAGAGACAGTAGGCCTGCCTTCAAGGACACTACAGGGCAGAAGGCGCCGCTTGCCACCATTCACCTGTCTCAGCTATGTACCCAGGATCTGGGTTCTGCAGTCACATGAATGGCTCCTCTCATCTCCATCACCTGTCCACTCAGGGTTTGGGTTCTGCAGGTGCATGGCCTGCACCACTGCAGGGATCCTGCTCATGTGCCATGGTTATTCACCAGCCTGACCCTACTGAACATTGCTCCTTAAGCCAATCTTTTATTGGGGACTAAGCACTAGCAAACTGCCTCCTGGGACCAAGCAGAAAAAGGCGGCTACCCTGGCCCCATAGATACCTAAATTAGCGTTGTGCCTTGGTGTGCAAATGCCTGACTAAAACAACCTAGAGGAAGATCTGATTTATCTTGGTTTCAGACCAAGGTCACTGGCTTGTCTCTGTGAGCCTGAGACAAAGCGAAAGACAGGGGTAAAAAAACACAAGTTAGGCTAGGCATTGGTGGCGCATACCTTTAACCCCAGCACTTGGGAGGCAGAAGCAGGTGGATTTCTGAGTTTGAGGCCACCCTGGTTTACAGAGTTAGTTCCAGGACAGCCAGGGCTACACAGAGAAACCCTGTCTCGAAAAAACAAACAAACAAAAACAAAACAAAAAACAAAAACAAAAACGCAAGTTAGTACAGTGCATGGTGGTGGAGTTTCTCACCTCAAGGCCCGATGGGAGGCACACAGGGAAAAGGACCAGAGACCAGTTCCTTCAAAGACCCACCTCCAAAGCCCTACTTTCTCCAAGCAGACCCAGCCCCCAATGGTCCACTTAAGCTATGAACTCTCTAGGTGTTAGTGAACTCAGGATCCAGTCTCCTCAGCCAGCTGGGACCATAGCTCTAATAGGTGAGCTTGGAAGAGTCTCAAAAGCAAACTGTCACCAAGTACAACAGTGCTCACTGGGGACAATGACCTATCTTTGCCACTATGACTACAACTAGTTACACTACTTGTATCCGCTTTGGCCCATGTGAAATCACGATTTGGCTCATATTCATGATAGAAGTCTACATTGAAATTGAAATGGAAAAAAAATTACATTTCTCTCAAAGGTGCCCACCCTCACAGCATTGTTAGTACTGCTAAACATCATCAACCGAGCACACATTCTTGAAAAGGCAGGGTCACAGGCAGTTCTGCAGCCTTATGAAGGATAGAAAGCATGAGAAGGAATCAGGGCCCACCTCTTCATTGACAGCCACACAGGAGAAGCTCAGCACTGGTGTGCCAGCCCTGTTGGACAAAGCCTAGGCCACAGCAAAGTCTTGCAAGTTCCCTTCCTGTAGCCAATTCCAAAACACTGCTGATTCCCTGAACTATCTATCACACAGTGGGAATAAAATTCATCTTTGTCCATATCAATATCCCAAAATTGAAATTCTATGCTGAAACTTGATTCTAAAATAAACTATTTAAATTTTCCATATTCTTTTCAAATATGCTGTGTTTATTTCAAATCTCTATAGATGAGTCAAAAAGAAAGAAGTAACACATTATTTTAAAAGAAAAAAAAAGGATTAAGCCAAAGATCCCTGTTAGCCAAAAAAGACCCCTTATTAAGGATATAAGTGATAACGAGAAGGTCCAGTCAGGATCCAGCATGCTGCTGGACAGAGGCAGAGGTGTCCTCAAAACAAGCCTAGGGGGGCAGCACTGTTAGGGACAAATGGCAGCAGGGATCCAGTCTATGAAAACTCCAGATGAAACCTCGGAAACACCAGGGTTCATAGAACACCCCACCAGACCCCTCAGAAACACCAGGGTTCATAGAACACCCCACCAGACCCCTCGGAAACACCAGGGTTCATAGAACACCCCCACCAGAACCCCTGGCCATGCACTGCCATTCTTCTATGCCAATCAAGAAGAGCCTGTATTGTTCAGGAGCTTTTTCTGGCAAGTCATCCTTCCCTCAAGCGGGAGTGCTCACACTGGGGAACCTACACAGGAGCCTGATAACTGCGGCTGGACACAGCTGACAAGCAATGAACTCTGTCCTCTGGCCTGTGGTCTGGAGCAAAGAAACCTGTCACAGGCTCCCATTAGATGCCATTTCTTCTTCTCTCCTCACTCCCACACTGTGCACATCTAACCAAAATCAAAACTGCACCTAAATTCCCCCAGTTTAACCTGGGAGCTGACGACTAAGGTGCCTACCACCCACTCCACAGAGTGGTGCAGACTGTAAAAGCGGCTCTTGGCTGGTGTGTACTCTGATGAGGCAGAGCCAGAAGCCATGCTGCCCAGGGAACAGCTGCTGAAGTGTGAGCTCCAAGGCTGTGCTCCACTGGGCACCTCTGCTCTTCTCAGAGAAGCCAGCAAGACCCAGCTGGTGCCCATTAATGCTTTCCGGCACAGGAACAAGGAGACTTGCAGGGGCCCCACCCTTCCCACTGACAAAAAGGCTGTGTGGCTGCCCACTAATAAGCCCAGTGTCCCTCATAGCCCAGGCCACATGCAGAGGTATGAAGAAATAATCACCTCCAGGATGAGCCCTGATTATTCTCAACAGCACCTGTTCAATGAAACAACAGAAGTAGCCAGCACACCTACAGCTTGATCAGCCCTTCCAGTGCTTTTCATTATTGCAGTTATTTACTGCATTTTACAGGCATTCCACCCCAATTAGTCTTCTGCCACGTCTGTAGTTCTCACTTAAAAGCATACAAAACACACAAGCCGTGCCATTGTGCACAGTCCTGGGTGTCCAGCTGCCCCTGACCTGTGCTCCCTGCTTTTCTCAGTATCAGGGAGGTAACTAGGAGAGGTCTACCTGGGCAGAGGCTTATTCTGTCCCCACCTCCTGAGGTGCACTGAGCCAGTCAGAATAGCTAGGAGACAACATCTAGCTGTCACACCGCTAGCGTCACACTCCTGTCTCTTCCTTCTATCACCCGTGAAGCTGCTGGTTCTGTGAGCAATGTGTGTATATGAATCTCTGTGTGTGTGTGTGTGTGTGTGTGTGTGTGTGTGTGTGTATGTGTGTGTCTGTGTGTCTGTGTCTGTATTTGTATGTCTCTGTGTGTGTCTCTGTGTGTATGTGTATGAATGCATATGTATGGATGGATGTCTATCTGTCTGTCTATCTGTCTGTGTAGGGGAGTGTTACTGGAGATGAATCCTGAGCCACATACCTGCAAGGCAAGCTCTTTACCACTGAGGCAGAACTCTAACCATCCATCAAAAGAGCACTAGTTATATTATAGAGTATCTCACACTACCACAGGACCTGACCGTCTTGGAACAAACTGGGCAGTCGAGCCATCCAGGGATTCTGTAACCACATGTACAAGGGACCACAGCTTAGAAGAAGGGGCTGTGGGTATGGGGGCAGGAGGGATGCTCTAGCCACAGAAAGGGCTAAAATCAGGAGCCACAAGCCCATGACACAAGACAACAGCCACCTGATTCCCAACAGGCACTACAATAGTTGTTCTTCTGTTTTAAGAATGTCAACTTCGGGAGTAGACAGTTGGCTCTGAGGTTAAGAGCACTTGTTCTCACAGAAGACTCAGGTTCGATTCCTAGTACCCACAAAGTGACTCACAACTATTTATTTGTACGCCCAGTTCCAGGGGCTCTGACATCCCCTTCTGACCTCCAAGGGCACCAGGCAAGCATGTAGTATACACGAATACATACAGACACACTCATACACATATAATAATAATAAAATCTAGCTGAGCAGTGGTGGCACATGCCTTTAATCCCAGTACCCAAGATGCAGAGGCAGGAGATCTCTGAGACCATCCTAGTCTACAGAGCTAGTTCTAAGGTAGCCAAGGCTACATTTAAAAAAAAAAAAAAAGAGGGGGGGGGTTGAGAAGGCTAGACTGATTCCATGATAGACTTCAAGTTGGCAGTTAAGGAAACTAGGCCTAAGAACTAGGCAAGCCCAGGCAAGTCAATTACTAATAGAAAAAACCCCAGGCTCCAGCCTTCACGCCTGATAATGGCTCCGGAATGTCTAGAGATAGAGTAAGATAAAGCTCATCTTCCCCAGAATTCCAAAGTGCTTTTAAAATTGAGCCTGCAAGCTCACTTAGCTGTCTCTCTATCTTGGTAATGGGAGACCCCAGCATGCTGGACTTCTGCAGAATAAAACGCTTTTGCATTGACATACTATTTGAGTCCAGGGTGTCATTCTTCGGAGAAGCATGGTCCCTTACAGTTTTAAATGCCTGCGGTCATGTACACATTGTGTGGGTGTTGTTAAGAGCTTCCAAGTACCTCCAGTTATCAGGGTCTATGCTTCAGAAAGCTATAGAACATAGCCCAGAGGATGTAGGACACACACCACCAGAGGTGGTTTCCTGTGAGGCACAGACTGAACATAGAGAAAACCAGGGAGTGGGCACACTGTGTTTAATCATGTTCTGCTCTGTATCCAGAAGATGTCTATTTTTATCTCAGAAGCACCTGGGCATTTTCCTGAGCAAACATAAAGGCAGTTCTCTGGAGAATGGGGCTTCTTTTAGTCAGGAACCCCAACAGCACATAAACGTGACTGCCAGACACTGTACCCACACTTCATAAAGTTGTCCTAGAGTACCTTCAGGCCTGTGGTGGTTTGAATAACAATGGTCCCCCCCATAGGCTCATACATTTGAATGCTTAGTAAACAGGGAGTGGAACTCTCTGAAAGGATTAGAAGGACTATGAGGTGTGGCCTTATTGGAGAAAACAGGTCAGTGGGGATGGCCTTTGAGGTTTCAAAGACCCATGCCAGGCCTAGGTGCTCTCTCTCTCTCTCTCTCTCTCTCTCTCTCTCTCTCTCTCTCTCTCTCTTTCTCTCTCTCATTAAAGATCATGATGTAGCAAACTCCTACAGCACTTGTCTGCATCCTGCCATGCTTTCTACCATGATAATGAAATAACCCTCTGAAACTGTAAGCCAGCCCCCAATCAAATGCTTTCTTTTATACAAATTGCCTTGGGGAAATAGAATAGATTCTGTGGGTGGACTGGGGGCAGGGACAGATGGGAACAGGAGGAATCGGGTGGGGGTGAGGAGAATATGAGAGAGAGAGAGAGAGAGAGAGAGAGAGAGAGAGAGAGAGAGAGAGAGAGAGAGAGAGAGAGAACAAACAAGCGCAAGCAGGCTGAAAGAAAGAACTAGAATTGGCAAACATTTGGGGGCAATGTAGAGAAACCTGGTAGAGTGGAAACTCCCTGGAATCTATGAGTTACCCCAGTGAAGTCTCCTAGTAGTAGGGGATATGGAGCCCAAACTGTCCGTCTTCTATAACAAGGTAAGGCTCCCAGCAGAAAGACTGGGACATCAACTTTGTCAACAAAACCTTTGACCTATGATCTGTCCTGCCTGTAAAATGTGCTTTAGTAATTAATGATGGTGCAGAACTTGCAGGAATGGCCAAACAATGACTAGTCCAACTCGAAACCCATGCAATAACAGTTGTCTATTCCTGACACTACCTGGATGGCCAGGAGCCAGAATCAGGACAACCCAGAGACCCATGATAGAAACAAACATGACTGGGCAAAAAAAAAAAAGTCAATTAAATGATTTGTAATGATATTTTACTATAGTAATAGATGAGTGCCTAGCCCAACTGTCATCAGAAGTTTGTCATTCAGCAACTGATGAGATCAGATACAGAACCAAAAAGTCGGGCTGGTGAGATGGCTCAGTGGGTAAGAGCACCGACTGCTCTTCCAAAGGTCCTGAGTTCAAATCCCAGCAACCACATGGTGGCTCACAACCACCTGTAATGAGATCTGACGCCCTCTTCTGGTGCGTCTGAACACAGCTACCGTGTACTTATACAGTATAATAAATAAAAAAAAAAAATCTTTTAAAAAAAAAAAAAAAAGTCAAACACTAGGTAGAGCCAGAAGAACCCCGTAGAAGAGGGGGAGGAAGAATTATAGGAGAGATAGAGGGTAGAGAACAACATGAGAACATGCCCACAGACTCAACTAAGCAGGGCTCATAGAGGCTCACATGGACCCTGTATGGGTCAGAGCTAGGTCCTCTGCATATACTTTATGGTTATGTTGTTTGGTGTTTGGTCCAAGGAGTGGCATGAGTAGGAGGTGTGGCCTTGTTAGAATAAGTGTAGCATTGTTGGAACAAGCTGGTTACTTTGTGGGTGGGCTTTAAGACCCTCCTCTCGGCTGCCTGGAAGATAGTAGTCTTCTCTTGACTGCCTTCAAATCAAGATGTACAACTCTCATGTCTGCCGGCACCATGTCTACCTGGATGCTGCCATGCTTCCCACCATGGTGATAATGGACTAAACCTCAGAACCTGTAAGGCAGCCCTCATTAAATGTTGTCCTTTATAAAAGTTACCTTAGTTATGATGTCCCTTCACAGCAATCAAGCCCAAATGAGAACACTGCTGGACCTTGGGGGAGTCCCAGGCATGGGAGCAGGGGCTGTCGCAGACTGTTTTGCCTGTGCTTAGGACCCTTGTCTTCTGCCTGAGTCACCAAGTCCATGATATGAGGGTTTGCGCCCAGTCTTATTGTATCTGTTATACCCTGTTCAGTGGATATCCCTGGGAAACCATCCCCCCCAACAGAGTAGAAGTTGATCTGGGGGAGAGGGAAACTGGGAGGAGGGACTGGGAGGAGTGAAGGGGGAGGGGGGACTGCAGTCAGAATGTACAATATGAGAGAAGAATAGAAGTTAAAAAAAAAAAGTTGCCTTGGCCTTGGTCATGTGCCTCTCCACAGCAACACAACAGTATCTAAGACAGTGCCCAATCTCACATACAACACATCCAGCTCACAGTACAATTTGATGGCAACCTGCCAAGGACCAGCCTCAGCATGGAGAGGAGTTCTGAGAGAAGGGCTGTCTGGGAGCAGTGAAAAGAATGATTCAAAGTCAAATTGTTGATGCAAGCTGATGACCTGTGTTCTACTTGATACTTTTCTGTGTTCTGCTTTCTCTCTGAAGATCTCTCTGACTATTCTGCTTGCTTACTATTCTAAGAGGTATCTCTGTCCATGTCCTACTTGTGTGTGTGTGTGTGTTTGTCTCTGTGTCTGTGTGTGCATGTCTCTGTGTCTGTGTGTGCATGTCTCTGTGTCTGTGTGTGCATGTCTCTGTGTCTGTGTGTGCATGTCTCTGTGTCTGTGTGTGCATGTCTCTGTGTCTGTGTGTGTGCATGTCTCTGTGTCTGTGTGTGCATGTCTCTGTGTCTGTGTGTGTTTGTCTCTGTGTGTGTGTGTGCATGTCTCTGTGTCTGTGTGTGCATGTCTCTGTGTGTGTGTGTGCATGTCTCTGTGTCTGTGTGTGCATGTCTCTGTGTCTGTGTGTGCATGTCTCTGTGTCTGTGTGTGCATGTCTCTGTGTCTGTGTGTGCATGTCTCTGTGTCTGTCATTTCTCTAAGCAGTTCTCTTTTTATCCTAAAAAGAAATCTCTGGATAGCTCATCTCCTGCAGAACACAGGCTCAATTTTTTATTTTACATATAAATCCAGTCATTTACTCCAATTCTTAAGAGACAGCAAGCATACATTTTTCTTAACATTGTAAAAGAATTCAGAGATCTGTCTGCTTTTTTTTTTTTAATCACAAACAATAAGCTAGTTGGGTGGGACACTGACCTGAAACTACCATTTCTACCACACCTGAGCCTAACCTTCTCAATCTGTCCTAGGTTGACCTGGAACTCAGGAATCTGCCTGTCTTTGTATCTTTCTGACAAGCTGTCTCATAGTATAGCTATCTTTTTTCCTTTAGATTCATGAAGCCTCTCATAATTCATATTGTATCCTTAAATTTTACATAGTTGAGAAATTATATATTTTCAAACTCATGTATCTAGAGCTCTTTCTCACAGCCTTAAGGGCTGTCTTGAAGGTCCCAATGTTTACCATTTTTCTGAGGCATAGACACACCTTCATCTCCTGGACTTATGCTTTCAGATTATCATGGAGTCATTAATGTTAACAGAGAGGACATTCCTCAGATGAAGGTGAAAATCTGTACATTATTACACAAACAAGCCTTATACCCACAGCAGCTATCAACCCTAGCGGAGCCTCACATAGGGACCCTGTCCCAGGGGCAGGAACCATGTCACCACATCACTCTGTCCCCACCAGGGCCACACCAGGCTTGGCAGCAATCCACTAGCAAGGAGCAGGCTGAGGCCACCATGACTATAACATATCCAGTACCCAGGGTCCACCCCCTCTTCCTCTAGACCCAGGCTATAGTGGGACAGTGGACTAGAGGATTTGGAATAAGAGAATATTGGGCTACATCCTACATCTAGCTCCAGGCTTCAGCTTCTCTTGCTAATGAATATGTTACTCACACACAGAGACTTGAGAAAGTAGTCCGCCTCAGTGGTATACCTTGATTGAGTGAAGGCATGCTGCAGCCTCCATAGCACCCACACTTGCTGGCAGAAGCTGAGACCAGCTGCTTCATGCTTTCCTAGAAGAAAAGGAAAGAAAGAGGCTCCCATGCCCAGAGCCTGAAGACTTATCTCCTCCCCAACGCTGTTTTCCACCAGCTCCTCCCTCCCCTCTCCTCCCTCCCCTCTGCATTCTCAAGACTTTCTTCAGTCTGTGCCCTTCTCCTCATTCTTGGAAGAGACGCCCCAACATGAAGACTGTGCCAACCTTCTGGGACTGTAAAACTGGATCCTCTTCCCCACTAACCCTGCCTCTCAGGTGTGGATAAGAGACTGGCAAGTGGTGTATACCACAGGGAACAACTGAGTCTAAGGTCAGAACAACAGGTGGCAGAGACAGCCTGTGACCTTGAAATGTCACTTACTTGGTAGAAAGGATATTCGTTCTCAAATGATGTTAACTTGCTCAGAGGTCCAATAAAATACAGATTGCATTTAGACCTCAAAATTTGGAAGCAACTCAACAGTAAACCTCTCACCCCAAAAAGAGTAATTTTCTTTTACTAATAGTACTGTAAATTCATATACAAAGTAATAGTTTCACTCTGTATTTTCATACATAATCTGGGTTTTTTTTTTTTTTGGTTTTGGTTTTTGGAGACAAGGTTTCTCTGTGTAGCCCTGGCTGTCCTGGAACTCACTCTGTAGACCAGGCTGGCCTTAAACTCAGAAATCCACCTGCCTCTGCCTCCCAAGTGCTGGGATTAAAGGCATGCACCACCACTGCCCAGCTACATATTCTGTTCTTATTGATCCTCTAACTGACTCCTCTTCTCTGCTCCCATACTGGATATGGATCATGAAGCTATAAAGGAGACCATGAGGGAAGAAAAATTCTTCAGTGAAGGCAGAGGAGCATATATATGACATCAACACTGAGTTTGAAGTGCATGCTGGGAGGACTCTCACAATTCCAGCACATTTCATCCCAACTCTCCCAGTCCTTTGAAAGTTATCACAAGGCAGAAAAAGGAATGACTGTGGAACACCAAATGTCAATACAAAAGAGGTTTGTCCCCAGTCTGCCATGGTATGTGCAGGGTTCCCTTACTCCTTGATTGGTATCAAGTAAACAGGTTACCAAGGAGGCAATAATGTGGAGAGGAAGTACTTCCAATGACAAAGTCAGACATCACTGTGGTCCTTAAAGAGGCAGAATGAGGGACATCTGTGTTGTTTCCAGTTTCTGGCTATTATAAATAAGGCTGCTATGAACATAGTGGAGCATATGTTATATTACATGTTGGAGCATCTTCTGGGTATATGCCCAGGAGTGGTATAGCTGGGTCCTCTAGTAGTACTATGTCAATTTCCGGAGGAACCGCCAAACTGATTTCCAGAGTGGTTGTACCAGCTTGCAATCCCACCAGCAATGAAGGAGTGTTCCTCTGTCTCCACAACCTTGCCAGCATCTGCTATCACCTGAGTTTTTTATCCTAGCCATTCTGACTGGTGTGAGGTGGAATTCCAGGGTTGTCCCTCAACAGAGGAATGGATACAGAAAATGTGGTACATTTACACAATGGAGTACTACTCAGCTATTAAAAACGATGAATTTATGAAATTCTTAGGGAAATGGATGGATCTAGAGAATATCATCCTGAGTGAGGTAACCTAATCACAAAAGAACACACATGGTATGCACTCTCTGATAAGTGGATATTAGCCCAGAAGATCAGAATACACAAAGTACAAGCCACAAACCACAAGAAACTCAAGAAGAAGGAAGACCAAAGTGTGGATACTTTGTTCCTTCTTAAAAGAGGGAACAAAATGCCCATGGAAGGAGTTGCAGAGACAAACTATGGAGCAGAGACTGAAGGAAGGACAATCCAGAGACTGCTCCACCTGGGGATACTTCTCATATTCAATCATCAAACTCAGACACTATTGTGGATGCTAGCAATTGCTGGCTGACAGGAGCCTGATATAGCTGTGTCCTGAGAGGCTCTGACAATACCTGACTAATAGAGAAGTTGAGGCTCACAGTCATCCATTGGACTGAGTACAGGGTCCCCAATGAAGGAGCTAGAGAAAGGACCCAAGGAACTAAAGGGTTTGCAGCTCCTTCAGACACACAACAATATGAACTAACTAGTACCCTCAGAGCTCCCAGGGACTAAACCACCAACCAAAGAGCACACATGGTGGGACTCATGGCTCCAGCTGCATATGTAGCAGAGGATGGCCTAGTCGGTCATCAATGGGAGGAGAGGCCCTTGGTCCTGTGAAGGTTCTATGCCCCAGTGTAGGGGAATGCCAAGGCCAAGAATCGGGAGAGGGTGGGTTGGTGAGCAGGGGGAGGGGGGAAGGAACAGGAAGTTTTTTTGTTTTTGTTTTTGTTTTTTATTTTATTTTATTTTTCCTTTTTTTTTCGGAGGGGAAATTGGGAAAGGAGATATCAAATGACATGTAAATAAAGAAAATATCTAACAAAAAATAGATAAATTAAAAAAAAAGAGGCAGAATGAAACTGTTGCTAGGCAACAGCTCTGCTACCCTCCGGTGGGCTCAGGTATCTGCTGTGTGGCCTGCCACCTCACATCAGAAAGTGGCAACAACCTGACTTGGGCCCAAATGTGCAGATCACAGATGGGATGACCTTTTACTGTCTGAGAGAAAATGTTTTTCTGAGAGCATAGCCAGACACTGTGACACAGGGAAGTACATGTCAGCTTCAAATACTAACCTCAGAAAGTAGACATTTCATACAAAAGCTGCAATGGGAGATTTGCACATAAGGTTGGAAGGACACAATTTCAAATGAGATGCAGTCACCCTCAGATTGGTTCCTGCACACACCCAGCACAGCCTATCCTAGCAGCCACCTTGAACCTCTCCAGGACAGGCTATGTGAATGCACACCAACTCTATGTCATCCTGCTCTGGAGTACCAAATGTTTCCTCCAGGAGCCTGCCCATCATCACCTCATCTGACTGACATCCCGCCTTCCCAGGCTGACATCTGAGCTCTGTAGCGTGTGTTAGCTCTCTCCCAGCAAGGCGTTACTCTGTTCTTCCCTGTCTCTGGCTTCAGGGAGCCCTGTTTTCAAGGTAAGAGGCAAATTTCTGCTGCTCTATCATCCACCTCTCAGGGTTTACTGCCTCTCTCCTTCTCAGTCACTCTACTGCCTTGTCATCAGCTTCAGGCATGTGATTTCAAACAAAGAATGCCAACCTCAGAGCATTCTTTCTCTGTGTTCTGATAACAGAGGGATAGTGAGTCAAAGACCTGGAGTAGGTGACTACACTTTTAGTGACCCTGACTCCCGGGTCACTTGCTTGCTGTATAACAACAGAAGAGGGGCAAGCGGCAGGTCCAGACCCCTCATTACTCAGTCACTCAACTCTAGCTCTTCTGACCCTGGAAGCCTCTTGTTCCAGGTTCTCCTAGGGCCCCAACTCTCACTGGCTTCCTCGGTTTCCTCCTCAGCTCTACCTGTGCTTCATCTGTGTTCCACTAGGTTGAATTTCATGGTTCCTCTCTACACATGAACTGGGCACACTCTCCCACTCCCCAACTGAGCTCATATAGCTTTGAGTGCAATGTGAGGTGCCATATGCAATTCATGCCCTCTGTCCCCAGGCCCCACTACTAGAAAACACGGCTCACTCAGCACATGAGATCTTGACCTTCTTTTGATCCTCAAGTTCTCTCATATCAGACATTAAACATACCATCAATTGTTCAAGGAATCGTTGTCTCCATGGCTACCACCCTGGATCAAGCCTCCAACCCCACTCACAGGCAATCACAATGGTCCTGCTTACTCTGTAAAATACCATCCCCTGACCACATGCTTTCTCTCTGGTCCTCAGAATACACAGAGTATTTCATCATATGGTTGGTATAGAAAGGCCTTGCCTGTTGTTGCTACCTGCTTGGAGTGTGTAAAACATGCCACTGGTCCTCACACCAATGAAGCTCCATGACTGAGGGACCCTTGCTAGCTCAGCCTTGTCCCCAGTTCTAGAACACAGCCCAACTCTCAGCAAATCCTCAGTGGCTGGTGAATGCAGGATGCTGACATATATGATACACACAAACAGACTGAAAATATGCAAAATACTTTAAAAACAAAAGATCTCAAAACTGATGATTTCTTTATAAAGATATTTCAGCCCTAGATTCTGATGGTGGATTGGTTGTGGGATGTTGGAATTGGGGCTGATGAATGATCCCATGCACCAAAGTCATATGTTGACAGCAACGTGGTCTTTAAACCTTTCTTAGAGGTCATTAGGTCTGAGTGTTCCCAACCGTCCTTGCCTTTGACTGCCTGTACTGGGCACACTGTGTTGGTCTCTTAAGCAGTGTGGTGGAGAATGTGTGGCTGACCTCAGCAGGACTAAAAACCTAAGGGGGGAAACACAGGCAGTATTTTCCAACACTCAGCTTCTCACACTGTGGGTCACAGCCTCCATCTGGGGTCATGCAACTGTATCAACTCTAACAACAGTACAAGGTTCTGAACACACAGCTCAAATTCCTTCCAAGTCAAATGTGTCCTGAATCTGAGGTGTTTCTACCAGCACTCACCCATGCTCCACCCAACAGCACTACCACAGCTTTGGCTCTAAACAAAAACACCATGAAAGGTACCTGAAACACATCAGCCCACAATCATGGTTGCAGTTCATGTACTCCACAGGCAAAGGCTTTTGTTCTTCCAGAGGCATGATGGTTTAATTATGGAGTGAGAGGTCTTTTAGCACTTCCCTACTGCCATTCCTCAGCATGCATGGATTAAAGTGTGTTACAGTGTTTGATTTTTTTTTTTTTAAATTGATGTTTGAGTTGCTGATTTGAGTTTCGTGAGAAAAAAATTATTCAATGAATTCTGGCTTAGGATTAGGGCAGAAGTTCCAACAATATCTGAACTGAGCCCAAACATACTTGTACTATATACTTATACAAAGTGGAGTTTAAAATGAGGCAGGAAAATAGAAACAGAGGGGCTGGGAAGAAGGATCAGTGATTGGGAGCCAATAGTGTTGTTGAAGAAGACCAAGTCAAAGGCTGAGCACCCACATCAGGTGGCTCAACTACCTATAACTCCAGCTCCAGAGAATCTGACATCTGCCCTCCACCCACATGCATGTACACACACACACACACACACACACACACACACACACACACGTAAAAATAAAAACCTTCTATAAAAGGACAACAAAAGGAAGGGGAAGTTCCAGGAATTGGCATGTGAAAGGCAGAGCCTGGTGCCCCACTTTCACTTCACTCATTAAGGCAGCAAGCTTCAAAGGCCCAAGTTACACAATCCTGGGAGAGATGGCGACTCTGTGCATGAAAGAATTCCTTCTGCACCTTCCCTCTCTTCTGAAGCCAGACCACAGGAGAGACATGGAACATGCCCAGGTCCCTTTGCAACTCTTAATAAATTCCTTCTTTCCTGTAACTCCACACTCATCTGTGCAAACTCCCTGTAAGGAGACACAGGAGCCTGAGCTCTCCAGCACCTGCCCTCCAGGCTCACATCCTTGCTTGGGACTGCTTGCTCAGCACAGTCAGAGGACCCATCAACTCTGAAGAACTGGCAACAATGCTAGACCTGAGTTCTGGTGTGGCCAAGCCCAGCAGTCTGGTGACTGGAAACTCCCTAGAAGGAAAGAAAACCACTGCTGGCAGAGGCCCTGGTATAATGGCAGGACTACTACTGCAGCCTCCTAGAGGCCAGAAAGAAAAGGTGGTGCTCTGTGCACTGGCCTCTAACACTTTCCTCTTTCTGCTAAGGATATTTTTTTCTTTTTTGAGATAGGGTCTTTCTGTATATCCCAGGCTGACTTAACACTTGGTATATAGACCCAGGCTAGCCTTCTCTCACAAAAATCTGTCTGCCTAACTTTCTATTAAAAAGTACTTTATTTGCTAAGTACTTTATTTGATAAAGTTTTGTCTTGTGAAAAGTAAAATGCAGCCAAGATGAAGTCTTTGTAAAATAAACACTCTCATTAATATGCAAATTGAATTTTTAATTAATGGTTAAAGCAGTACGTATACCAAAAAACCCTGTGTATAATAAAGTTTTAATACCAATAAATGTTGATTTATATGTTTGTCTTACATACATATACCCAGATTCATGTGAAAGTTTGAGGGGCACTGGTCTAAGCCAGCAGAGCTCCTGACAGCAAGTTCCATATACTCACGGGTGGAGCAGGTATTCCTTCAGCTGTGCAGAAGCCTGCCTAACTAGATGCGCTATGGACCAGGAATGAGCAGGGTAACTCCTGCTCACACTTCTGAGAGGGCCTTCATCTGGTGGAGTGATAAGGATATATACTGGACACTGAAAAGCCAGTGCCCACCTAATAAGCAAAGCTCTTACACCAAATGCCAGTATTCACAACAGTAGAGACAATGCAGGATGGGGTGAGGGCTCAGAGCAGATCCACGGCCCCACCCAGCATCACTACACACACTTAGAGGACGAGAGCTCAGGTTTTTATAGTTAAAATCCACACCAGTGCAAAATGGGATGCTGTACTATGTGACTATTTAAAAGTTCATTACATACCTGAATGCCTCTATGTACCTGTGTGCTGGGCACAGAATATCGATAGCTCCTGTGCTGCCTGCTTCAAAAGTCATCTAGGATGTGCTAGGTGCTGAATGCATTATGATGCAGATCAAACCACATTACAAAAGTGATGCCATATGCTTCAAAATCCTTAGTCTAAATGCAATGCACGGCTCCTAAGATAATGGTTTCAAAAGCAACCAGAATTTTCCATCTATTCATCTTTAGCAAGAAACAAATTAAAAACACACATGGAGTGATACAATGAGTCTGTGAAAGAAGAATGGTCCCAGGATCTTGCCTGTGCTCTTCCTGTAATCTATGTAATAAATCTGTAGGTCATGATCCTTCTAGAACAGGAGTTCAAAGACACAACTGGTTACCGAATAGAGAGTAAGCTAGACAAAGCCACATGCCCTCAGGCAATATCACCCAGTGCTCCCTTGCTGACCCAGAGCTGACTGTGGGCTACACTTGGGCCCTGAAGCCCATACTGTCTTGCAGCCCCACTCCTGGACTTGGAAAGGATGCCTTACGTCAAGACTTGTCCCTTCTAGCTACATGCTAGCAACACTGGGAAAGGCTGCTTGGTCAATATGTAGATCTACCTGGGAAGTATTTTGATTGAGATGAAGCCAGCACATAGGGTCCACAGGACCCTTATGAGTAAGACCAGTCAAGCAAGATCCTTCTTGGATCTAGTTCTACTGCATTGACCAGGCTATGAGGAACAGCAGAGTAACCCTGATTCATGTCCTTCTACTTCCTATGATTTCTGTATATAATGCTTTCTGTATATATGTATTTCTTAGAGAGGCTAAGAAATGTCCCCCAGGGTATTGAGCCTCAGGTTAGAACTGTCACCCAAATCCAAAAGTGACTAACATTTGTACTTTCTCTGACTCTAACAGCCCTGGCAAGAGCCTCAATCACTCTACAACAGCACAGAGCAGAAGGACACAATGCCAATATCATAATAGATTCTAATACTCCAGAAAATCTTAATGTTTAAGACAGAGAAGGGAATTTTTGCCACCTAGCCCTCCCGACACACACACAAAAATAGACATCACATTATTGGTTTGATCTAGAAGACAAAATTATTAGTTGGAATAAAACAAGTTGAGTTTCCACATTTGTTTAATGTCTTGTTTAGACAAGTTATTTTAAAGCCAATATACCAAACGTCCACCTGAAGCACACCAGCTTTCACGTTCAAAAGAGCCACACTCCTTTCCCACAGTGCACCTCATTCCCTTTCCCAGGGGCCCTTTGCTTCCCTTTCCTCCCCCAAAGAGCCTCCTCTGAGGAATCATTACACCCCAACACTGTGGCCTGACATGTATGCCAAAGGCTAACCTCAGCAACACCTTTGCATCACCCCAGCCCTCCACATGTTTCCCCCACACTCCCAGGGCCAGAGGATGGTCCATGAACGTTTGTCCAGAGCACGGCTCCAGGTGGACTGGGAAGGACTGGTAAAGGGCAGCATTGAACAGGACATCCTGGGAAGAAAAGGGCCTTTGTAGACTGGAAATGCTCAGTGGACAGCCAGCCTCCTTTCAGATACTAACATCAGAGGCCAGCGTGGACTAGAACACAGAGAAGCCCTGCTTCACAGCCTGACAGGCAGCCACAACTGCCTGGAGCCTTGTGTGCATCCATCCTAACCTCTACTCTGTCCCTGCCCATGTCCAGGATGTGAGCTAAAGAGTGGGAACAGGATTGGGGATGGGGCTGTGTGACCTTCTTAACATGCTACAGGTGCAGACTTAGCTCTTAGATGTCAGCTACAGATGGAATCAGGCTTCTCAACCATATCTAGCCAGGATGAGACAGCACTGTTCACATCACACACTTATTATGAGGCAGTACAGAGCTCAGTGAACAGTAGGTGTCTGAGAAATCCCAGTGCCCTAATGAAGGGTGCAGTCCCTCTGTATCTGAGGTAGGTCTGGGATACTTGCATCTACTATATTACTAGGGCCAACTTCACAGTCAGCCTTGCTACAAGGAGAACATAGGTTCTCCTGCTTGTCCAAGTACAGCAAACACGTCTCAATGCAGCTAGTAGCAAGTATTTATCCACTGCAGCTCTGCCTCAGCTCTGTTACTGCAGCAAAAGCACCCACAGATAATGTAAGCTTTCACCCACCTCACCTCATCCAGAGCACTGGCACTTTAGTGCTGGCTGTACCCAAGGAATCAATCACTCTCCCTCTCTTCCTCTCTTCCTCTCTCCCTCTCTTCCTCTCTCCCTCTCTCCCTCTCTCCCTCTCTCTCTCTTTCTCTCTCTCTCTCTCTCTTTCTCTCTCTTTCTCTCTCTCTTCCTCTCTCTCTCCCTCCCTCCCTCTTTCTCCCTCTCCCTTCATATACATATATATATATATGACATATATACTCACAGGTGCACACACCCACCTGAATACACAGCCATGTGTACAGAACAGTACTACTTCTTAGGTTTGGTCAAATCATGAAAGGTAGGCACCCTGGTATTTTAGGTGCAATCTTATCCATCCATAAGATGTCACCCCGACCCAGCAGTATCCATCCTAACAGCACAGGTAGGGGAGTGGTCTGGGCAGTAAAGACAAAAGACTTTGTTCTAGGCTCAGCACCACCAATCTGCACCCAGCAATCTGGACCAACTGCTGAAGCACTCAGAGCCCATGATGACAAACACAATGAATAGTTCAGACCACTCAGTTTCCAACACATTCTTCAACATAACTTCAAAGCCAGACAATACCCAATGAGCCAGGCAGTAAGGCACAGGGCACTCCGGTGAACTGGTGGCTCTGGCCAGATCACTGCACAAACACCGTAAGAACAGGCCCCCTCTATTTCAAGTCAAAAGCACTCAAATTTCTGTATTTCTGCAGTTCAACTATGTGAAACCTCAACAAAGTTTTTACCTCTCAATTTTCCCATAAGCCCTGGGTTACCACTGTCTTTTTAGGGCACCAGTTGAAACAATGGCTTTCCCCCAGCAGGTGCATTTCCTACTAACCTTAGGCAGTGGTAGGGGTGTGGCCAACCTCTGATACTCATCAGGCCTCCCTACATAGGCACCTACCACCTGCCACCCCCTGCATCAATGTACACTCACTCACTCTCAGAGGCTTTGTCATAACTGGTTCCTAAAAAGGCTTGAGAGGCTCATGGGACTCTCTCTCTGTGACCCTGAGGCCTTGCATGTCCCTGTTCCCACACACACACTCTTACATGCTATTTTCTAACTAGCCCCTAGAAATCACACTGAATGGGCTCCAATGATCCCATCTCCCATCTCAATTCTTTCTTGCCACTACAAATTTCCACCAAAAAAAAAAAGAAAGGAAGGAAGGAAGGAAGGGAGGGAGGACAGAAGGAAGGAAGGGAAGGAAGGAAGGAAGAAAAAAAATCTGCCTTGGGAAGAGGAAAAATACTGAGGCCTGCTCTCACTTGGGAGGCTAGGACCACCAAGTCTGCTTAGGATAGTCTAGGGAGCCCTGAGGTGCAGATAAACCCTCTGGGGTTTGAGACTCAGTTTCCACGAGATAAGGTATATGACAACAGACATCCATCTCTTTCCCCATCCTCCTCTCATTAACAAGCACAGAGCTTCACTCATGAGCAAGCCACGGGATCTGTATGAATGCTGGGACTTCCCAAACCAGGCTGCTAAACCTGAGAACCTTTCCCTCCTTCCAGGGAGGTCGGGCTGATCAGCAAGTGGAGGGAAACAGTTGGGAACTGACAAGGAGCCAGGACTACCACCTGCCTAATAGACCAGAATTGTGTTAGAAACAAAACAACTTTGAGAAGACACATCTGGTCTTGCAACATTGGTCTAACAGTTAGTTCAAAGTTCTTCCTCCCAATTCAGACTGACTAAATGTTGGCTCAGGTGACAAACTGAGAGGTGCAATAAAGAAACAGTCACAGAGCCAAGGGAGAGGATAATCATGTATCTCCTCTGATGTTTGATTCCACCATTTATATTACCCTGGGCCTCAGCTGTGGCAGGTATTTTCATTAGAACACAAGGGAATAGGAACAAATGGGTCAAGAGGCCAGGAGGTGGGGCTGCACATTAATTAGGATGTGACAGGACCACAGGAAGACTTGGGGAAAGGGAGCTGCCAGATGCAGTGAAGCAGAATGTAGAAGACTTTTTAATGGGACTCCTGAGCTTGCACAGACTGTAGCAAAATCTCCAGAGTGTAATGAACTCAAGACACTGCGCACAGAATACTCCCTGGGCGGCCTGAGGTTTCCAAGCCATTTGAAAGCCTCTCAGTACACAGCAAGAGAAACCACTTCCTGAACTCCTAGCTCTAGTGTGATGAGGGCATCCCTGGCAGTAGAAAGATGCCAAGCCCTGCTGACTTCTACACTGGTGGCAAAGCACACACAAGGCCACCCTAAAGCAGACAGAGACCTGATTTTAAAAGCAGAGAACAGAATTTGAAACTAGATTGTTGAATCTTCCTCCTGAGTTGTTGGTAGAAGACTATCCTCCAAGCCAGTCACTACACAGCGAGCTTCACGTGCTATTGCAGGGTGGTCTTCAGGCTACATAGCTCCAAGCTGCTGCTCCAAATTCAACATCAGCTTTATCACACCATCCACCTTTCTATTGGCACTGGCTTCTCTTCACTCCTCTTCTCAGTTCCCTGGAAGCCTACTATACTCATCATGATGGCTACTAGGATACCCAGGTCTTGGCTCTGCATCATCCTTCAGCCTTCTCTGAGTACCCATCCTGGCTGATTCTTCCCACTACTCTCCAAGCACCACCATGCCCCTGCACCATGGCCCTGCACTAAGGTCACTCTGGTGAACAGCTAGCTGTCTGCTGCCTACCTTCCCCACACAGCTTCAAGGGAGGTCAGGACTTCACACTGGCTGTAACCCTTAGCACAATGAACAGAAAGTGGGACAGACCTAATAGCCAAAAGCAAGGAAGGAGGGAGGCTCTGAGGGCCCACAGCAAGGGACTCAGGCCCTGTAACCCAGCTCCTTCCCCCATGAAGTGCTATGAAGAGAGTTTCAGTCAGTCTGGCTGCTGTCACAACTTTATAGAAGGCCAATTTGGGGATCTTACAAAGCCTGATGCTGAATACACTTTTCACTTTCAGCAACAATCTATAAAATATAAGCCTGAGAACTGTGGAGCTCTATGGAAGGAGGTGATGGAGGGAAGGGGCCAGAGGTGGGTTACAGAGGGAGGGATGGTATGGCCACGCAAGTCAGAGTCTTGAGTCTGCACAAGCCCACTATAGATGAGCCATCCAAGGGAGGGCCAACCCTTGCCTAGGGTACAGAGATAAGAGAGCCAACAAGCCAGAGTAAACCTTATATACCACCCTCTTCTACCACCTCTGATGTGCACCAAAGACTTAGGCTTGATCACACTGATCTGGTGTGTGGCTTGATTTCAAGTGGGTGCCAAGGGGCCAAGCCAGGGCCTTGAAGGGAAATGAGAGATAATGTGCTCCTGGTGGGATGCATAACCCTGGGGTCTCAATTATCAAGTGCCACAGCAAGAGCTTGAGCAGTCCCTATCCACAACTCCAAGGATAGCATCCTGCCTATTCCTGGTACACACAATCCCATTCCCCACCAGCCCAGGAGGTCCCAGCAGGAGCACTGAACACAGTCAGTATTTCATCTGCACCGCATGCTGTCAGCTCCTGTGGCTCTAATTTCCTGAGGATGTAGTGCTGACATGATCTACGCTCTTCCTGACATTTCACCTTCCTCTGCTGAAAAATTCATGCTGGTCCTCATGTGAGACGATCTTGCCCAAGCATAAGGCCGGAGATGGATGCTGTCCACCCTCAGTCATATCTGCTGCCACTTGCCCTTCTGCAACCATGGATGGAGCTCAAAAAGTCGTCATTTACAGACTTTAAAGCTTCTAATTTACCAACCATCTGCCACAGTTCTCTGAATCACTGTTAATTTTAAGGACCTAATCCATCTTTTCGTCTTCCTGAAGTCCAGTTGTTGAGATTTGCTAGCTTCACAGTATTGCCTATTTTATTTCTGCTACTTTGTCTGCTGAGACAAGGGTCCAGAGTGATAGGCAGAAGAGCCTGAGGAGGAGGGCTAGGCAACCTTACCTTCAGACTGGGGACTTGTCTCGGTTGTCTTGGCCTACTACTGGTTCTATTCCTGAACTTTTCCTGTCCCTCGCCAGTCCCCTGGAAATAAACCTGATCCCAAAGGCCTTGGCTCTGTGTTCTGATGAGGTCACTATGATGGCCTCCAACACCCATACTGCCTGCCCTGGGTCACCTTATCATGCCCAGTTTCACACTGTGAAAGCCTCCAACCCTGCATTGCCTACCCTAGCTTCCTTTACAACACCTTGACTTACACTGCCCTGGAGGCCCAACCTAAGGTGCTCACCAAACTGCCAGTCAACCTCCTTTTATCTACAGGACCAGCACAAAGTCTGTCACTCATTCACAACTTCCCTGGCAAGTTGCCCAACCACGTCCACACAGCACTTCCAGCTGTATGACACAGATCATTCGAACAGGAACGTATACACCTCCACATCATTTCCCACCATCCCCACGTCTTCACTACCACTATTACCTCCTACCATCCTTAACTCTATCCCTGCCATCATCATTACCACCACCATTCCTACAAACACCAGTACTCCACCATCACCAGCATCCGAACTACCACCACCAACCTCACATTATCCCACCATCATCATCACTAAGACTCTACCCGGTCCTTACCATCTCACCCCCACCCCATAACCACAATTTACACCATCACTACCATCACTCCCACCCCATCCTCAACACACTTCAAAGTAAGGATGAGGACAAGCACAATGTGAACTCACAGGTGACAATTATACCTGATTTTTCAGACTCATGAACAAAGTCATTCAGCCACTAATGTACTCTGAATATAAAAATGGTCCCATAAGATTATAATAGAACTGAAGAGTTTCTGCCACCTAGTGATTATTACTATTGCCACCATAATGTCACAACAAAATATATTACGCATTTGCAGTGGTACTGGTGTGAATGAAGCCACTGAAATCCCAGTCTATAAAAATCACAGCATATATACCCATGCATAGTGTATAGCACTGGTATTGGATTCTGTACTTACTTGATTCTACTGTTATTTTTTAGTGTGTTCCTTCTTTTACTTTATTTTTATTTCTTAAAATTCAGAGCCACCTTTAGAGCTATGGGGGTTTTGGTTTTGTTTTTATATACCTGTAATCCCAGGACTCAGGAGGCTGAAGAAAGAAAGTCCTGAGTTTGAAACCAGCCTGGCTTCAGCCAGGGCTGTATTAGTGAGTTCTGTTCCAGGTCACCATGAACTACCTAAGGAGATCCTGACTCAAACACACACACACAAAACAAAACAAAAATAAACAAAAGTCCCAAATCAGCATGCAGTGTTCTACCAGCAACAGACTTGCCCCCTTGGTATATGAGGTTTCTCTTTGTATTAGGAGTAATGACCCTCACCGCCCAGGTCTGTATACATAAGCCCTATGCCCTTTGTGCAGAAAGACAGCCTGACCAACATGTTTCTCAGAGAACATCCCACCTTCTTGCAATGTCTGATGTTCTGGACTAAATCTTACTTCTCATGACCTAGGCATGCATGGCTCATGAACAGAGATGCCTTCCTCAAGCTAACTGCTCTTCAGTTTCAAGCTTTTCTGCCTTAATTGGGGTTTCCTTTTCACAGGAAAGTCTTTTAATAATTGTTTTCTCCCTCAAGAGCTATTACAGAAATAACTTCAAGCCAAAGACCACAGAGGAAGCAGACACTGGCTGCTCAGCCAGGCTCCTTCACTCTGGCATCTACTTTACAAACGAGGCTCCACCTCTTCTGGTGGAGCCAGAACAGGTTCTACAACACCTTGGAGTACCCAAGAGAGACCCAAGAGTAAGCAGCTCAAAATGCCCCTAGTAAAACACAGTGTGGCCTGCAGGATGCCACTTCTAATCAGAAACACAAAGCAGAATGTGTGCAACCTGGGGGCCCATGTGTGCTCTGCATGGTGTATGGCTCACAGAACCACGGGAATGCAGTGGTGATAGGCGATTGTCTCACAGCTGGTGTGAGAACCTAATGGTGACAGAAGGCCCTTCCCAAACTGCTCCATAAATAATAAAAAAGACATCATGGCTATTACAGGTATACATATGTTAAAGCCCCAAATCCCAGGTGACCATGTATGGAAACAGGCTTCTAGGAAAGAATTAAGGTTTAATAAGACCTCAAAGTAAGGCTGTGACCTAACATGACTGGTGTCCTTATAAAAGATAGGCAGAAGTGAATACAGAGGCAAGACTGCTGAACACACAAGCCAAAGAGGAGGCCATGGGAGACATGAACTGCTAGACCATTCTCTTGGACTTCCAACCTGCAGACCCATCAGGGAGTAAGCCTCTGTTATTTAAACCCCATCCATGGAGGGCTGCTGCACAGCAGAGGACCAGCACAGAGCCTCAGCACCTTTGTGAAAGGGTACACAATACTTGGGGCAAGAAACCACCTCAAGACCACTTTCCCAATGCAGAGTCCAGGACTCCAAAAGTCAGGGAGACTACATGCTCCTACTCTGCATCTCCAAAGCAGAACTGCAGATGCTTCGGGAGAGGTGAGGGCCAAGGACAGAGAACAAGTACCAGGCTGTGGGCAAGCACAGCAAATGACCCATCTGGAGTGGAGGAAGGAAACCGGAGGAAACAGGCAAAGTGTTTTTTATGGTCTTACTGGAAAAATTAATTCAGATTGGGTTTTGTCAAAGCACCCCCATGGGCTGAGACCAGGAGGAAGGACTATAAACAAAGCACACTGATAAATGGCAGAACACCGAGCTTTGAGGGGCGTCCGGGGTGCTCTGGGACCAGGCCTTATTTAACATCTTCATTAGTGATCTAGAAGGAGCAGTAAACAGTGCATTAATTACACATCCAGATGATTCTGAATTTGGAGGTGCTGCAGAAAGTCAATGAGGACAGAGAAATGACGCAAATGGGACCCAGAGGCCTTTGCGAGGAGCATACTTAGTATCCAGGGCTCAGGCTCACATAAAAGAGAATGATAAGAACACTGTGCTCTGAGTCAACATCCACTGTCCAAGTAGCAGTGGCTGGGCAGATACAAGTCAAGTCCTCCCCACACACAACTAAACGGTAAAAAAACAATAGCACTTAAACAAATGCTGCAGTCCAAAGTCGACCTAACTGTTACTCAAAAGATTCAGGCCTCATACAAAACCTAATCCCCAAGCTTGTGATCCACACTCAGCTGAGTTCACTGCATCACACAGGTGCCAAGGTGGACACACAGAAATAGAATAATTAGGACCCTCTGGACAATACTTGAGTCCCTAGAACTTTAGTCCATTCTAAAGATATAAAAAGATACATATTTAATGCCTTTGAACTCAAGACCTCTGAATGCTAATATGTAAAAGTTACTACAAACAAAACATGAAGTGACAGTTACAGCTCAATTCCACAGGACAAAAAAAAAACAGTAAGAAACACAATGTGTATTTACAAAATGCGCGTCCCAAAAACAAATCATTGAGGCTTGTGCCATTGTGCCAAATGCTGTTCTCCTGGAACAACAAAGTCAGAAGGGCCAAAATCCCAGCCACTGCTCTGGAAAAACATTATAAAACTACTTTTTAGAAGACATTTATTTACATGCTAAAAGGGATTTATTGGTGGGAAGGAAAACATGCAGAATACGACATCAGCTACATTATGGCAATAAAGTCTCATATTTGTGCAAAGCATAAACTCTCTGGGATAACAGCAGTGACGAGTGAAATAGGACACTCCTAAAGAAAAGGCACAAGGGAAAAGCTGGTGACTATGCACACAGCTGCGCAACAACAGACACCATGAAAGCCACGATGAACAAGCTCCATTCTCAGAGGAAACAGACCAGCTGTCCACAGGGAGTCCCCTTTCACAAATGCACATGTAGAAGTGCCATGCATGCAAGACACACAGGGCACACAGGGCACACAGAGCACACAGGACACACAGGGCACACAGGGCACACAGAGCACACAGGACACACAGGGCACACAGGACACACAGGGCACACAGGGCACACAGGGCACACAGGACACACAGAGCACAC
>NW_022196912.1:44494571-44495768 GCF_008632895.1 Mastomys coucha | reverse complement strand
ACAGGGCACACAGGGCACACAGGGCACACAGGGCACACAGGGCACACAGGACACACAGGGCACACAGGACACACAGGGCACACAGGACACACAGAGCACACAGGACACACAGGGCACACAGGACACACAGGGCACACAGGACACACAGAGCACACAGAGCACACAGGGCACACAGGGCACACAGAGCACACAGGACACACAGAGCACACAGGACACACAGGGCACACAGGGCACACAGGACACACAGAGCACACAGAGCACACAGGACACACAGGGCACACAGGACACACAGAGCACACAGAGCACACAGAGCAATGGTGCACAGTGAACCTTTCTGAGTCAGACTGTCAAGAAAGAATAAAGTGAGAGCTGTCTTAAGGCCCTCATACCACCTGCACTCCCAACAGGGTGAGGCTGTGAAGACAAGGGCATGGTTTATGAACTAGAAACATAATGAATGCTGACTGTTTCAGGGAGGGCAGTAAGCAGCCACTTGAGAGTGGGCTGTGAGACTTAGCTGACCATGAGCAGTAGCTCTAATCTGAATCTCACAATTGTGATGGAAAGTATGTCTTCCTTCAGGGCCTGGCACCCCTCAAAGCACACACTCTCATGCACTTTTCTACCAGGCTGACTGGGATCCCAACCGCCAGCACTCTTTCCATCTGTACAGGAACTTCTGGGGACAAGCTCACAGACACACCCAGATCTCCAGATAACACAGCGTAACCATAATAGCCCCCTTCTCAGAGGGAGCTTTGACACCTATTCCTGCTGCATAGCTTTTTTCAGTGGTAATGGAGGACTGGGGTAGTACTCAGGATCTCCATATTTAAGATTGCAGCACACAACTGCAATCAGTACCAGCCTCCTGACTGATGGCACCTGCACTAGAGCTAAGCTACCTTGTGCTGCTACTCACTAGTGGGGGCTGGCGAGATGGCTCAGCGGGTAAGAGCACTGACTGCTCTTCAAAGGTCCTGAGTTCGGATCCCAGCAACCACACGGTGGCTTACAACCACCCGTAATGAGATCTGATACCCTCTTCTGGTGCATCTGAAGACAGCTACAGTATATTACTCCCGGGGCGAGTGAGCGGAGCCATCTTGAGTTCAATTCCCAGCAGCCACGTGATGGCTCACTGCCATCTGTACAGCTATAGTGTACTCATACACATAAAATAAATAAATAAATCTT
>NW_022196912.1:44431021-44494520 GCF_008632895.1 Mastomys coucha | reverse complement strand
AAAAAAAAAAAAAAAACAAAGTCACTAGTGATTCTTCAGTGGGAAAATGGAAATGAGAACACACCTGCAGCCGGGTAAGACACAGCCTCAGAAGGCAGAGGCAGGAAGATTGCTCATTTGAGAGCAGTCTAGTCCACAAAACAAAACTCTCCTCCAAAAAATAGTCTGGTCCACAAAACAAAACTCTCTTCCAAAAAATAGTCCATTGGCTGGACATGTAGCTTAGTGAAAGAATGTTTACCTAGCACACACAAGGCCCTGGGTTCTTTGCACAGGACCATCAAAACCAAACAAAAGGGTCAACAAGATGTCTCAGTTAAGGTACTTGCTGCCAATCCTGATACCACAGACCCACATGATAGGAGAGAACTAACTCCACCATGTTGTCCTGGTTTCCATGCGTGTGAGCACACGCGCGCACACATACACACACACAGAGTGTAACTTTTAAAAAGCAGGCATTAACTAGGTAATCCATAACTTGTGATCAGATAAAAACACTTTTCTTCACGTCTGACAATGGAGCACTGAAAAGTATCACTGTGTCCTTGTTGCCACCACCATTTTCATTGTCATTGTGAGGCTTCCTTGTGTGTAAAATAAGAATGGTGGGGAGAAAAAAAAAAAAAAGCCAGGCAGTGGTGGCTCACACCTTTAATCCCAGCACTTGGGAGGCAGAGGCAGGTGGATTTCTGAGTTCAAGGCCAGCCTGGTCTACAGAGTGAGTTCCAGGACAGCCAGGGCTACACAGAGAAACCCTGTCTTGAAAACAAAACAAAACAAAACAAAAAAAGAATGATGGAAATGAGGAAAGCCATGTGATTTGTCCTGCTCACCCTCTGAGCCTCTCAAAGCTGCTTCAGTCAGGCCACTCTGTGGTCTTCTGCCCTCACCAGACAATGCTGTCCACTCTAGGTGGGGCCACAGAGCCATTTAGACTGGCCTTTAGTACCCCTACTTTCTGTTCATAAATACATCAAAAGACTTGGAAATGAGCTAGAAATAAGGAATTTACTTCTTTATGCTATGTTTATCACTAACTATTGGTTAAAACAGGCAGCATTGAAATTTTAAAGAGAATAAAATTTAGGCTATTCACACCCAAAAGGAGGCATCATCCAATTAACATAATGTTTGTTTCCCAAATTCACAACCTCAGGAACCTGGTTAAGTTGACCAAGGTGTGGATCATATCTCACCACAACAATGTGATGTTAATGAATCAATATATACAAACTCCAAACCAAAAGAAGTCTACAAAAGGTGCCATCCAATGTCCATACATGGATACACTTAACTGGCCATCCATCTCAGTGCCTCCCAGGACAGTCATCTTCAGCACACAGCTATTCCAGAGGAGGCAGCTCAACCAATGTGATATTTGTTTATCACAGAAAAACTAAGACTCATTAGATTAGGTAATGAAATTCATGCTAATTCAGTCAGGGATAAGCTGCACATTAAAAGTGGCTCAAAGTCTTCATCACCTAGTGATGTCACTGCACAACACATTACTCATGTGAGTACTGGGGTATGCCACATATAACTACACACTCTAGTGATAATTAACTGTTTCTAGTTTATGTATTTACCACACTAAACTTTAATCTACTTACCAAAGAAACAGCTATAATGTTAAAAAACCTATCGTGTTAGTGGGCAGTAGCATTTTGGTTACACCACATCTTGGGCTAGATTTAGCCTTCAGTTTTTCTGTATTTGGCCCGAACAGAAGCAGGCTATATATGACACACACATGCCCTGTGGTCTGATGTCTGTCATGCCACACCATCTAGGGTGTGTAAGCACGCTCTATGATGCTATGACAAAATTACCTAGTCCCACAATTCTCAGAATATGCCTGTGTTATTAAGTAACATGCTGCATTTAAGTCTAAACTTAAATATAAAATGTTTCATTTCAGAACATATTATAGTGTGAAAACTCGAATGAAATTGCAGACAAGGTCTGGCAGTGCTGACACTCACATTCAACATCTGTAGAAGGCAGGGATTCTGAGAAGAAGCCTGCCACCAGCAGACTAATAGGAAGGGTGCCTGGGAGCCCCAGCATGTGAAGAGCCCCAAGGGTCTCCAGAGTGACAGGTCCTCAGCAGTAAGCTACTGATTCTTCTCTATTTTTCAAAGATCTCTTTCTTGGCCCAAGATCATGACAAAAGCTAGCCCTGCCACTTCCAAGTATATATTACCTTAAAACAAAGTTGGGATTCAGTTTTAGTATCTGCTCAGCAAGCACGAAGGAAAGGAAGCAAAGACAGAAGCCAGCAAGCTTCAGAGATCTGCAGCAGGGCCCTGCATGCAGCCAGGCAGCCTCTGCTCCCACATTTAATTAGCATCCCCCGACAGTGATCCTCATGGACTCTAATTGTTCTCCCTACCTCTCCCGGGCGCCATTCTCAAAGGACTCTTGATCATTTCATCTCAGAATTCTGGTTTTATAAAGAGAAGCCTTAAGATACTCTCTACCCAGGAAACCCTTCTTCTCTTAGCTCATTTTCACCAAGCAATCATTTAAATTGAAAAATGTAATTCTTTTCTAATGTGGCACAGAGATAAAGGGGAGATGGTGGCTTTTAACAGGCAGTTGTACCCTGACCCATGGATGTGGCCATTACTGTAATCAGAGCACTTAGGGTACTAAGGCCAGCAGGGTATCATGGACCACCTGCCTAAGCAACTCCACACTACAGATAAACAAACTGAGCGAGAGAGACTCAAGCAGAAGAGCTCCTGGAATGTCCCTCCATGCTCCTCTGAAGAAGCTGCATGCTCAACAGCAGGAGACACAGATGCAACAGGTATGGGTTAACTTCCCTCCCCAGCACTGCAGGAGCCTGCATTTCATGGATCCACACACAAGCTCAAGTGATAGCAGTTGCTCTGAAAAACCGTTTGATGGCCTCTTACCCGCAGAGTGGGAAGTTACCCTTACCTCATGAGAAGATACAGCATTCAAACCACACCAAGCAACAGGCATTGCTGGCGGATACATCTGCCTGCCCCTCTGGACCACATGCTCTGGAAGCCTGTACTGGGACTGTGTGTCCTCCTCTCTCTGTCCTAGACACTTCAGCTACACCTTCCTCACAGACCTGTCACAAGGCTCAGTAATCCTTTCATTGCTTAAAATTCAGACAGTTGACACTAGAAAAAGATATACCAGACCTACCCTATAGATCTGGCCCCCTCTCTGCAGCTGCCCTAAGAGTTCTGTGCCCACCTTTTAGAAGCTCCTGCTACCATCACAGGAAGGTTACATGAATAAGGTGTGCACATAGTGACCTAGCGGGTGGAAGTACACCACACTCTATGTTCTGGCCAGACGACCTACCATATTGTAGCCATCCCAAGTACTAATGGTCCCCTAGTACTGAGGAACCATCTATGAATTTCCTGTGGTTTAGGAGTAAGGAATTAAATTCTCTACAGATCTGTGCCAACCCTGTGAATGCACACTGGCCACAGAATGCAGATGTTAGGAGTCAATCCAAGTCTGAGACATGTTTTCTATGCAAGGTCTGAGAGTCAGAGCACACGTCTAGAAGGGTCAGAAAAAAGGGTTTCAGAAATGGCAGGTGGCCATTCAGAGCAGCAGTAAAGACTGAGGCCACCAGAACACATAATGTAGGGACCCTGTGATGGGCCACAAGCAAGGACACAGTGTCAGGACAATGGTGCCCTCTACTGACTGTGAGATCACTGCTACATGGGTATCAGCAAGGACAGTGAGAGCAGAGGCAGAACACACCACACACACTCACACACACGGACAATTGTGTCAAGGTATAGGTGCACATGTGTAAAAGAACACCATAAACATGTATACTACACACAGTACATACATGGACAGTATGAACACACACAATACACTCTAATTCAGAAAAATAAAAATGCTTTTAAAGCAGGATAGTTGGGGGCTGGAGATATGGCTCAGCAGTTAAGAGAGAACACTTGCTGCTCTTTCAAAAGACTGGAGTTCAATTCCCACCTACCTTGGTAGCTCATAACTGCATGTAACTCCAGCTCCAGAGGCTCTGGTATCCTTTTCTGGCTTCTGAGGACACCCACACACATGTGGCAGACATTCAGAGACACACACATGTACACATAAAGATAAAATAAATCTTAAATAAATACGTAAAACAGCAAAATCTTCTTTTCACTGACACATGCTTTTTCCTTCTCCTGTGAACTGTATGAAAATCTAATAAGTGAACATGAACCTTGTAAGTGAACATGAACCTTGTAAGTGAACATGAAGGCAGCCCAAGAGGCAAAATCGTCGTAAGGCTTAAAAGTCCGCTAAAAACATGTTTTGAGAGAGATGGACTACAAAAAGGCCTGGCAGACCAAAGGCGGTGAATTCTGTGAGTGCATATCATCGCTGCCTTTACTTGAGTGCTTAAACTTTTTCCAGATGGCAATAACCTTTAGGATGAGCAAACAATCAAGACCTGTCATCTGTCACCACTGTCCTCATGCCCCACCAGCAATTTGATAACATGTGCTAAGTACTCACAAGTTCTATGTATCTTCTACTATGGAAATATCCCCACTTTGCTCATAGGGACACATGCTCCTTAAGGAGTTATCAGTACAGGGACTGGGAACGCAGCTCAAAAGGTAGAAGATCTGCCTCGTTCATACGTGTGAGGTCCTGAGTTCAGTCCCCAGGACTGCTATAAAACTGTTAGTACAAAAAGGTAGGGCTGACCTTTATATCTTCACTATGCAGCCCCCAAGCACCACCCTAAGTCTGAAAACATCTTTTTTAGTCTTACAGGCAATGGCTAAATACAGACCCACAGCACACAAACACCTTTGGATAACCCGTGACAATATGTGCCCACACATATATCCTGGCAGAGAAATAAGCAAAGACAGATGAGTCACAGTTTAATGGTAACAATTCTCAATCCTCAGTTTCTTTATCTTATACAAGTTCTTAGCCCTCTACAAGAGTGAAGAGCAGCACTCCGCACAAACCCAACCTGTGAGACACAAGAGCCTTTCTTTGCCTTTCCTCCCAAGGACTAAAGGAGATTTGTCATTTGCACTGCCGGGCCATCCTATTACCCACATGTACTCTTCAAGGCACTTGTATCCATCAAGATGCCACCATTCTCAGACTTCCAGTGACTGTGGAAGGTCTGCATGCCCCAATTAATATACAACCTGAGCACTGCTGTTGACAGTAATGTTCACATCAAGATACCTACACAAGGGCACACCTGTCTAAGTGCATTCCATGTCTAACTCTCTTCTTAGAGGCTCCCTTCCCATGGTTCTCTCTCCCACCTTCAGATCAACTAAGAATTTAGCACACAAGTGAAAGGATACAGACACTGACCAAAGGACACAACGTGATAAAAAAGTGGTCCCCAAAGTCTACTGGCCTCAAACCACCAATCTACTTCCCAGACCTGTCCGCCCTACCAGCTGTGCACTCGACACAGATCTCAAAAGCCTCAGCCTTGACCGAAAGATCATGCCCCTCCCTCCATATCACAAAGGGTGGGCTTCTCTACAAACATACACACTAGCAAATGATCACATGGAAACCTAGTAGTTAATGGGCAATCTGCAGGTATATATATATAGACACAGCATTCATTTGCAAACTATAATTGGTAGTTCTCCCTGAGAAGGCTGTCTATATGCAGTCAGACATGGCAGAGCTGTGACCTGTAAAGTCAAGGTTTTCTAGAGGCATCTGGAGAGAAGAGTTGGGCACTTGTCCCCATGATGGTGACTGTCACCACAGATCATTTGAGTAGATTAGGTATACTGAAAGCATGGCTTCAAAGAACAAAAATCTAAGAAGCTCAAGTTGCCCAGCTCCTGCCGGCTACACTGAGAAGAGCTTAGCTTTCTGGAAAACAGTGTTGCCGACAGACCAAACCTGCAAACAGCATGCCTGGAACTCACTTACATGCTGTCAAATTACCCCTTCCTAGAGACAGGGGCTCATGAGGAAAATACTGAACAGTGGGCCAGACTGCCTTCAGCATTCAGTGGAAAGAGCTAGCCTCTCAAAGGTCCTTGAAAAGATTCAGCATAACTGGAAGGAAGTGATGCACATGGCAACCAGTCAGCACCAAGGCTTCATCTTCACACCAATTTGCTGCTGTTGCTAACCACTGCCAGGTGAGCAGCTCAAATTACCATCAGCCCCATAAAGCCTGAGGAGCTTGTAAGACCCAAGTGGACAGCCAGAAAATCAGACATTCAGATCTAGAATTATACCCACAATCAGGGCTCACAACAAGACTCCAAATCCACCTAACACTTGCCAGGGGGGAACTCAGCAGAATACTCACTAAGCCACCAGCATGGATTCTGGAGCCTGGGAACAGACAGTGCTGCCCCAAAGCCCATCTCTTTAGTGGTGAGTACATGAAACTGTACAGTGGGTACTGTGGTAGCAAACTCCTACAATGGGCAGCTGCTGCAGAGCCCAGCAATCGGGAAACTTAAGGAAGAAAGTTAAAAAGAAATGTAGATAAACTGAAATGGTATAGAACCAAAAAGTGTTAGTCTACATCAAGCACCAGGGCCCAGTAGGAACTGCGAAGTGCTGATTTGCTGACAGAAGACACAGCAAGGCTGCCTCTGCCTTGACCTGCAGTGTGAAGCTGGTCCCTCAACACTGGTTGCCAACAGATGGGATACTGTGGAAATGTGAGAAGAGAGCAATAAATTGAGGAAAGAGCTGTTGAGAGAGGGAACAACAATAACTGGAAAGCTCAGCTCTACACACCAAAAGCTAAGGAGGCTGACCTCAGGACAGCCTGGAGAATGGCATAGAAGTGTGCCTAGGACAGTGAGTCTATGCACCACAGTGAGCCTATGGAGGACAGTGAGCCTATGGAGGACGGTGAGTCTATGGAGGATGGTGAGTCTATGGAGGACCGTGAGTCTATGGAGGACCGTGAGTCTATGGAGGACCGTGAGTCTACAGAAGACAGTAAGTCTATGGAGGACAGTGAGTCTATGGAGGACGGGGAGTCTAGGGAGGATGGTGAGTCTATGGAGGATGGGGAGTCTATGGAGGACAGTGAGTCTATGGAGGACGGTGAGTCTATGGAGGATGGTGAGTCTATGGAGGACGGTGAGTCTATGAAAGACAGTGAGTCTATGGAGGACAGGGAGTCTAGGGAGGATGGTGAGTCTATGGAGGACAGGGAGTCTATGGAGGACAGTGAGTCTATGGAGGACAGCAAGCCTATGAAGGGCAGTGAGCATACAAAAGACAGTGAATCAATAGATGATGGTGAGTCTATGAAAGAAAGTGAGTCTATAGAGGACAGTGTGCCTGGGAGTAAAGTATACCTGGGAGGAAAGACGGCCATAAGGAAAAAAATAAAACCCAGAAGACCCTCGTCCTGAGGACTCCAGGCAGACACTCAATGAACACTTGAAATCACCATGGACCATGGCTCCTGGCTGCCTTCCATCTGCCTTTTCTGAATGGAATGACATAGTGACCATGCCCGGCCACCACTGTATACATGCAGCAGGCAAGTCATCTGGTGCTCCAGGCCACAACCAGCTGGAGAAATGCTGTGCCCTAGGAGTTGTGCTGACAATACCATCAGAGTAAGCTCTGCACCTATCACCTCAGAAGGTGTACCCTGGATAACCAGCAGGCCTCATGGCTGAGCCTCTGGGGTCAAGAACTAGCTCTGCACATGGACCAGGACTCACCTTCATGCAACCCGCTGAGTGCAGCGGGACCTGTCAAAGCTGAAGGTTCCAAAGGTCAGCTGACTTGTGTTAATCACAAAGATCACCCACCTGTCTAAATGTCACTTTCCTAAGACCACTGCCTTCCTGCACAGAAACTTAGCTCTCTTCAAACATGAATGGCTGCAGTCTCCCTATTGATAGGCTATTTTCCACCAATGAAATGAGCCAATTCAAGCCAGATTAGATTATATTAAAGGCAGGCTTATTGGGAAGTTGCTCTTGCGCAAATTCATTGGCCCCAAGGATTGAGGCCATGGGAGTCATGAAGCGTAAGAGTGGGAGAAGGATGGATGCACTCAGAAAAGAGAGAGAAAAGAGAAGATGTTGGCATTTAGTCTAGGCTCCACCCCACAGTTACCTGGCAACAGCCAGGTGTGCCTGACTCACTATAAAAGGGACTGCTTGCCTCCTCCTCTCTCTTGCCGTCTTGCTTTTGCTCCGTCCTCTCGCTCCTTCCCCCTCTCTCCCCACTCCCCTCTCCCCCTCTCCACATGCTCATGGCCAGCCTCTACTCCTCTACTCTTTCTCTCTTGTCTTTCTCTGGGTCTTCTATCCTCTCAACTCCCCTCCCCATGCCCTGAATACATTCTATTCTATGCTATACTGTCCTGTGGCTGGTCCCTCATGGGGAATGGATGCCTCAGCATGGACCCTCAGAGGCATCCCCTTCCCCAACACCTGACTGCACCTCCACCAAACATATTCTCTCTCTCTCTTTACCTTTTTATAAAACACAACAGAAGGAGAAGAGAGGAAGGAGGGAGGGAGGGTGAGAGGGAGGGAAAGAGAGAAAGAGAGAGAGCATGCAAAATGTCTAAATTATATGGGGAGGGTCCTCTAGAGGCAACCCAGCCCCTAGGCTAGAAAGTTCAAGGTTGGGGGCAGGGTATGCTAGGGAGGGACTAAGGGATTCTGGGACTGAGAGACTGGAGGCCAGGTCTACTATGTATATAAAATATGTACTTCAGTCCCTTGTCCAGGGTCTAAAACCAAACACATATAAGGAGAGAAAGTGGAGGGCTGGATTAGAAAATTGAAGGCAGAAAGCTGGAACAGATGTGGCAGCCATGAACCAGAGGCAGCAATCATAGTGAGGTGACTACAGACAAGTTGCCTTCAGAGGTAAGTAGAGTCTGCTTACCTCTGACATGGATCAGTATTTACATTACTGCTTGATCCAGCACCACCTCACACACACCAATGTGAAGACATATGGGAGAGCTGTGTCTCTAGAGGCAGAGCAACAGACAGACTAACACCTCTGTGATGGTTTGAATAAGAATGACTCCCATTCATATAAATGTTTGTCCACAGTTCATGGACCTGATTGAAAAAGATTAGGAGGTGTGGCCTTGTAGAAGTATGTCATTGGAATAGGGGTTTAAAGCTTTAAAAGCTCACACCATTCCCGGTTAGCCCTCTGCCTCTCTGTCTGCCTCTCTGTCTCTCTGTCTGCCTCTCTGTCTCTCTGTCTGTCTCTGTGTCTCTCTGCCTCTCTGTCTGCCTCTCTGCTGCCTGTCAGCCTGTCAGCCCCTCTGTCTGCCTCTCTGTCTATCTGTCTGCCTCTCCCTCTCCTCTCCTCTCCTCTTCTCCTCTTCCTCCTCCTCCTCCTCCTCCTCTTCCTCCTCCTCCTCCTCCTCCTCCTTCCTCTCTCTCCTCTCCTCTCCTCTCCTCTCCTCTCCTCTCCTCTCTGTCTCTCTCTGTCTCTCTCTGTCTCTCTCTGTCTCTCTCTCTCTCTCTCTCTCTCTCTCTCTCTGCCCCACTGCACCTCTGCCCCTCTGCCCGTCTGCCTCTGCCTCTGCCTCTGCCTCTGCCTCTGCCTCTGCCTCTGCCTTATGGTCACTGTTTCGAGAGGTAAGCTCTCAGCACTGCTCCAATGCCATGCTTGCCTGCCTGCTGCCATGTTCCCTAACATGGTGGTCATGGACTCACCCTCTGAAACTGCAAACATGCTCCCATGTTTTCTTTTGCTACGTTGCCTAGTCATGGTGTCTCTTCACAGCAATAGAACAATAACTTAGACAGGAAAATTCAATGTGAATGTCTTAATCCAATGGAGTAATACCATGTAAAAATCTAAAAGTAAGAGATTTGTGCTGGCAGACATCTACAACCCAAGCATATGAGAGGTTTAGGCAGAAAGGTCAAGAATTCAAGACCAACTTGAGCTATATAGAAGTCCCTATCAAGGAAGGGAGGGAGGCAAGGAGGGAGGAAGGGAGAGGGAGAGGGAAGAAGAAAAGTTTCAATGAATTATGGGGAGAAAAGATCTTTCATCAAACATTTTTTTAAAACCAGGAATAAGAGACTATATTTAAAATAAAGACACGTTGGCTTAAAGTGAGACAGAAACAAGTGAACATAGAGAATCCTATGGAGGCAAAGTCTAACCAAAAGGTTCCAGAAGTAGGCTTCCTGGGAGCCACCCATCAGAAAGTGATGCAGTCTGTGCCATGAGATGAGGTTTTCCCCTGAATCCACCATCAGGGAAGTCAAAGACAAAGCAAGAAGAACTGAGGTCAGCTCACTGACTAACTGACAGAAATGCTGAAGGTCCCAGAGACTGGAGCACTAGGCTGGCAGGCGGAGGCCTGCTGGGCACATGAATACACAACTAACACAGCACCACTGATGCCAGAGAGGACTACATGGCAGCTGATGACACTCTACGTCCCCAACATCAGACTGTAGGAAGGAGGCAATTCGCTCCCATGCTTGTGGTGGTGTGGCTCACACCAGAGCAGACACCCCCCTCTCAGAATCCCTCCGGTACAGTGCCCTTGGAACAGCAACCAACCCTGAAGCACAGACATCTATTCCCAGTGTCAGTGTGTATGGACAGCACCTAGGTGGATGGTCACATCTACATCACACACAGACCCATTAGCAACATAAAATCACTCTCACTTGATACCTCCAGCTGACACATACACAACAATAAGCACAGCACTTACTTTTGTTGTAGCAGGTGGCCAGCACACCTTTATCTGCCGGGCTGGCACTAATGTGCCAGATCTCACCCGCTTGATGGAGGAGGACATTTTTATTTATAATGTTATTTTCGTCATCAAAGTCTATGATGTGGATCTACAAATGCAAGCAAAGGACAATCAGCATCTCAAATGGTCTTCTTGGCACCTTAATAAATACCATGACTATAAAGAACCAAGTGCAAACTTAATGGCTGCTACACCTTTGAACAATACACACTCCTGCAGCTTAGTTCTCACTGAGCCCCTTCCCAAAGGCAGAGCAGTAAGTCCCCATCCAGTGCTTCCACAGTACCAAGCTGCAGAATGCTGCCAGCTGTCTTCTCCAGTCTAAATTCCCAAAGTGCTAAAACCTCTACTCTCAAGAGACTTCGGGCTGAGTGCACACTAGTGTCAACCTATCAGATTCTCAGATCTGGACTATGGTTGCAGGGAAGATGGGAAGTGGAACAATCCAGAGAGACCATGGGACTGCTACCTAGTGAGGTCCAGACTGACCATAGGGCTGCTGTCCAGTGAGGTCCAGACTGAACATAGGGCTGCTGTCCAGTGAGGTCCAGACTGAACATAGGGCTGCTGTCCAGTGAGGTCCAGACTGAACATAGGGCTGCTGCCCAGTGAGGTCCAGACTGACCATGGGGCTGCAGCCCAGTGAGGTCCAGACTGACCATGGGGCTGCAGCCTAGTGAGGTCCAGACTGACCGTGGGGCTGCTGTCCAGTGAGGTCCAGACTGAACATAGGGCTGCTGTCCAGTGAGATCCAGACTGAACATAGGGCTGCTGTCCAGTGAGGTCCAGACTGACCATGGGGCTGCTACCCAGTGAGGTCCAGAGAGACCATGGGGCTGCAGCCCAGTGAGGTTCAGAGAAACCATAGGGCTACTGCTCAGTGAGGTCCAGACTGAATATGGGGCTGCTGCCCAATGGGACTAGGTAACCATGGGGGTTGCTGCTCAGTGAGATCTGAGAATAACTGTATGGTTGCTAATCTAAGGGTGACCATAAGGCCTGCTGTCCGGTGGGGACCAGGTGAGCTATGCCTAGCGCCTCTATAATAGCCAAGATTCAACTCAAGGGAGCAGTGACTGAGATGGAAAGAGACTGTGTTTTAGCACATTTTTGGTTTATTTAAAAATGAGGCCAACATAGCAGCACCTATGACTCTATAATATTAATTACAACAGTGTTAAATTTAGGTCTCTAAGGGAGAAAGTTAACGATGCCATCTCCATGCTTTTCTGGAAAAAAAAAATTAGAGAAACTGAAATGATTTTCACACTCAATCTCTCTGTTCTATACTCAAGCCAATAGAAAACACTTATTTTTAAAATACACATATTCTAAGAAAATAACACGGCTCTACACAGATTTCTTCCAAGAAAGCTCTCCAGTGGCACTGATTACTGTAATGAAGGAGTCAAAGCCATCTCAATGCCTGGGACAAGTTCAGCTAGTACTTGGCTGCAGTAGAACCCCACGAAGCTATTTAGTACCTGGTAGACCATTTAGCAGCATGAAAAGTTGTCCATAATACGGATTTAAGGAAATAGTAAAAAGTACTACATAAACATGACACCCACTCTTGTTTTAAAAAGTACATGTGTCTGGCCGGGCAGTAGTGGTGCATGCCTTTAATCCCAGCACTTGGGAGGCAGAGGCAGGTGAATTTCTGAGTTCAAGACCAGGATGGTCTACATAGCCAGGGCTACATAGAGAAACCCTGTCTCAAAAAAACCAAAAAAAAAAAAAAAAAAAAAAAAAAAAAAAAAAAAAAAAGTACATGTGTCCCTGACCAACTGAGAACAAAAGGACTTATTCCCAAGGTGGGGGCCGCAGCCTTTGCCTTTGAATCTCTGTGCTTTGCATTTTTAATCATTTTTCTAATGACTAATATGTGTTTCTTTTGCTACCAGAGCAACACTAAAGTGTTTACATGATAGATAACAACATGTTTATGTGGAACAGCTTCAGAAGGCCAGGATTAACTTTAACCAGGATTCTTCCTCCTCTTCAGGAGACCTCTACATTCATCTGTGGAATCCTAAGATAGCCAGTACCAGCCACATACAATGCTAACCAGGCCAGTTAGCACAAACAAACCCAGCACACAAAGGTACAGTCCCCTTCCCTGTGGGAGAGATTAGGACACACTGCCCTCTAAAACAGGATCTGTAAGTTTCTCTCAACCCTTGAGCTCAGTTCAAAAGCAGGTAAGAGGGCTAAAGAGATGGCTTAGCGGTTAAGAGCACTGACTGCTCTTCTGAAGGTCCTGCGTTCAAATCCCAGTAACCACATGGTGGCTCACAACCATAATGAGACCTGATGTCCTCTTCTGATATGCCTAAAAATAGCTACAGTGTACTTAATTAAGTCTAAAAAAAAAAAAAAAAAAAAAAAAAAAAAAAAAAAAATTAAGGTAACAGAGACCAACATGGTAAGGCTGCTGAGAGCTAGAGATACTGGACAAAACAACAAAACAAAAGTGAGTAGCATGTGTATCATTCCACCTCAATGCACATAAAATCTTTTTTAATGCAATAAAATTTTTCAGCCAAGCATGATGACGCATGCTTTTAATCCACAGCACTTGTGAGGTAGGAACAGATAGTTTTTTGTGAGTTCAAAGACAGCCTGGTCTACATATTCAAGTTCTAAGCCAGTCAGGGCTACATAGTGAGATCCTGTCTCAAAAAGTTAAAAGGGTCACGCAAGATGGTTCACAGATTTCACCACACCTGATGACCTGAATTTGATCCCTGGAACCTAGATGGGGGAAGGAAAGATTTTATTCCTATAATTGTCCTCTGACTTCCACACATACAATAAATAAATAAAAGCAGGGTTGGAGAGATAGCTTGGTAAGAGAAGCATTTGTCAGACAAGCATGAGGACCTGAGTTCAGATCCCCAGAAGCCAGGTATGACTGCATGCACCTATAACCCCAGCCCTATAGCTCGCTGGCAAATGGGGGAAGTGAGCTAAGTACAGTAAGGGGATCCTGTCTTGGTAGGGTGGAAGGTGATTAAAGAGAACATCCAACATCCACCTCTCCCTTCACAGGGACACACAGGTACAACACTCACACCCACCAAGAGCTACCCTCTTCAGAGCAGCTAGGCTCCAGTGGTGTCCCATAGGGATCCTCACATAGCAGTGCTGCCTTTCCCAGTCTTTCACAGAACTGCCCCAGCTGAACAATGTGACTCCTCCAATCACTCACTAGCTTTCCTTGCCTGAAGCCCTCTGACTATAGCACACTCTCAACTCATAGTTCAGTGATAATGACAGCCCTCCTGGGCGAGGGCTAGACAAGGCAGGCATTTTCCCGGTCATGTCTCACTAATTTTCTCAATCCCAGTTAAAGTCAGTGACATTATAAACACTAGTCTGTTTGGTCCATCACATGAGTCAGGAAGCCTGGGACCCAGTCTGGATTCTGCCACTTCCTGGCTATGTTACCATAAGTGAGTCACTAAGACCTTCTGGGCTCTTACTTCAGCATTTATAAGTTTACAGAATTTGATTTCTAGATCTATTTAGCCAGTTTGCATCCTTCAGCTGTGAACTTAAATAAGAAACAGCACATTATTAAATACACCATACTTTTTTCAATGCCAATCTGGCACATTAGTGTGTCTCCCTGTGTATATGAATACCCTTGAGCCTTTTACCCCGGGACAGGAATCCCAAGGATGCTGGGAAGCCCAGGGAATCAAACATAACCTAGCTCCCAGGACACGCTAGCACTGTGACTATGTCTTCTGAAACAATGAGTAAGAGAACTACTCTTCTGCACGGTGAAGCCAAGGGTAGGAAGACAGCTGACTTAACCAGGTTACTGGATGCCACCAGCTATCTCATTATCAGATGTAAATCTAAAACTCCGAAATACCTGAGTCTAGCGTTTTTTTCCTTTTAATTTTTATTTTTATGTTATATGTATATATATAATGGGTATTTGACTCCATATATGTCTACAAGCACATGCATGCAGTGCCTGTGGAGGCCAGAAGAGGGCAATGGTTAACCTGGGACTAAAATTACAAGTGGTTGTGAACCCCCATGTGGGTGCTGGGAATCAAACTAGGTTCTCTCTAAGAGCAGCCAGTGTTTCTTATCACTGAGCCATCTCTCCAGCCCCAAATATAGCATTTTGAAAAGAAATTATGCAAAACATCAATGCACATAAAATAAAAATAAATCATTTTTATTTTTTTTAATTTATTTTATGTGTAGGAGTACACTGTAGCTTGAGCCATCATGTGTGGCTGCTGGGAATTAAACTCAGGACCTCTGCCGGCTCACTTGCTCCACCCTGCTCATTCTGGCGTGATGCACTGTAGCTGTCTTCAAGCACCAGAAGAGGGCATCAGATCTCATTACAGGTGGTTGTGAGCCACCATGTGGCTGCTGGGATCTAAACTCAGGACCTTGGGAAGAGCAGTCAGTGTTCTTACCCCCTGAGCCATCTCGCCAGCCCCAAAATAAATCATTTTTAAAAAGAAGAAAGACATTATGGGGGGAGGCATAATCAATATATCAATGAGATCAATGTTCTCTGACAGCAAAGAGCAGGACTCACAGAGATAAGAAAGCAAGGTAAGCATGGCAGGGACTGGCTGTCTTGGTCTGTTTCTCCTGATATAGGATCACACTTTCAGACTGCACCAGGTACACAATCCCAGGAAAATAACCCGCAGCCAATCCTGGGGGTACTCTAGCAGTCCTGATGAAACAAACAGACTGTTGGGAAATCCTTGACCTAAACCCATCAGCACATCTCCTAGATGGTTTTTCCATCAGAAGCATAAGCAGACCCATCATGCTCCACTGCATCCCAACTGAAGGCTGTGGTCCAATTGCAGGACAAGCGGACTATGGCTTGGACCAGGGAGTGGGTGGCACTATTAGGAGGTGTGGTCTTGTTAGGACAGGTGTGGCCTTGTTGGATAAAGTGTGTTACTGAACGGGTGGGCTTTGAGAGACCTTCTACTAGCTGCCTGGAAGCCAATCTGCTCCTGTTTGCCTGCAGAGCAAGATACAGAATCCTCATCTCCTTCTCCAGCACCATGCCTGCCTGGATGCTGCCATGTAGACTCAAACTCTGAATCTGTAAGACAGCCACAAGTAAATGTTGTCCTTTATAAGAGTTGCCTTGGTCATGGTGTCTCTTCACAGCAATGGAAACCTTAAGACAGTGACACAAAGGCCTACAGGAAAGTTCAGGGGTATTGGCTTCAAGTCCTCTAGCAGAAAAACTCCCAATGGATTTTGAGCCATACCTCCCTGATATCTAGTCCAACAAGCCCAAGGGATCCACTATATGGCAAGTCATAGAATGAGCTCCAGGCTCAAGAGCCCAGATATTATCATTTCCATAGAAGAAACAAATATCTAATTTGATGGCCTAGAAATATAACAAATGCCAAAGAAAATCTAGAACATTATAAGATTTCCTTGTAAAATAATCAAATGTATTTTTTATATTAGAAATAAGCATGGGAACTAGAAAGATAGCTCAGTCATTAAGAGCATGTACTGCTCTTGCAAAAAACTGGGGCATCTCTGGGCTTCTCGGGCTCTTGCCTTCACAGGGACATACCCACACACAGATGCACACATGTATACATAATTAAAAATAAATACAAAAAAATAATAAATTGTTGCCAAGGTGTCTGACCTTCCTCAACATAAAGTCATCTGTGACAACTGTTTCGTGACAGGGTGACAGGCATTAATTAAACAGTCCTTAGTCCTCAGAAAATGCCCAGCGCTTATCACAGTAGAGAAGAATGAAACGGAGAAAAGCAGAGACAGAAAAGAGCCGATGAGAACTGGACAGTAGGAGCCCCACACTGAGGGCACATACCCATGGAGCTGGTAAGAGCGAAATCAGCAGCTGCTTCAAGGTCAGGGAAGAGGGAAGGGGGCGGAGTCTCAGCTGGGAAAGATACCCTTTCTATGGTAGATTCAGAGACCACAAACACACACCTTTTTGAAGAGTACGTATAAGTGTTTTTGCCTGAATGTGTTTCTGTTTGTTTCTAGTACCCAAAGCAGCCAGAAAAGGGTATCAGATTCCCGGGAATGAGCTACCCATGGTTGTGAGCTACCACATGGGTGCTGTGAACCAAATCCAGGTTCTCTGGAAGAGCAGCCAGTGATCTCAAACTCTGAGCCATCTCTCCATATCTCCCACCCACTCACTTTAGAAAATTTTTAAATTGTATTTTGTCAGCCCTCTATTTATACATTATAGGTAAGTGTATATATATGTGTCTGAGTGTGAGTTTGTGTACTTTTTGTTACTGTCCAACCTAACATTTGCACATTTTCATATTCTGACCACTTCTGACTTTTCCTAAGTACCACTGTAGTTACTGTTATTTATATACAAAGCTTTTTCTAGGTTTTGGATACAGAAATCACAGGTTAAGTAACAGAAATGTTCACTTATAGAAGCTCTATCTAGAAATGACTGGGCCATTTTTAAACTCCACAGCAGCACATGCAAGGGTGACAGTTTTGCCATGCCTTCCCAGCACCACTATTTGTCATCGGCTGTTAAGGCTATCTCCTATGCGGAAATATCAACTAGGCAGAGGCCTTCTACCATGACTAACATGTCCTTACAAACCTTTTCCCAGTGTCAAGAATAATGTAATTTTCATGATATTTGTAGTCTCTCTGTGAGGTCCATAGAGCAGGCATGTTTATTTCCATTTTTATAATTAAGAAAATGAGGTTCAGCAAAGTTAATCCATTTGTTAAAGGTCATACAATTAGTATTAAGCCACAAACTGACTCCAGATGCCCTAAGCATCTACCTCAGTGTCCACAGAAGCAAATGGGCTTCTTCTTGTTGAGATGGGATCATGATCTGTTCCAGGCTTAATTACACACTGCACTAGGTGCAGTGAGAAACAGCCCAATGATCATGTCCCCAGACTGCCTCTTAATCACTTCTATAGTAAAACCTATGTCACCACAGAAACAAAGCAAACTTCAAAAGCAACTAAACAGGACTAAGGAAGGGTACAGTCTTTAAACTGCTTGCTGCATGATCATGAAGACCTGAGTTTGGGTTGCCCACGCCCACATGAGAGCCAGGGATGATGGCACAAACCTATGATCCTAGCACTAAGAGAGGTAGAGACAGACAGATCTCTGGAGCTCATGAATCTGGCCAAATCAATGAGCTCGGTGTACAAGGTACTGCCTGGCATAGCATGTACCTCTAACCTTGGCACTCAGGAGGCAGAGGGAGGCAGATCTCTTGGAGTTTGAGGCCACTTTGATGTACATAGTTTCAGGCTAGCAGACTTCAGAGTAAGATATCTTACTCTGTTACTTATACACACACACACACACACACACACACACAGAGAGAAACACATACACACACACAGAGAGAAAGAGAGGGGGGGAGAGAGAGAGAGAGAGAAGAAGAGAGAGAAATACAGACAGAGGGACAGAGAGAGAGGAAGAAAAACAATAGAAGAAAAAACCCAAAGTCAACTTCTGACATCTACATACACATACACCTATGCACACACACACACACACACACACACAAACACACATATATACACCATACACACACATAAAGAAGAAACAGTAAACAGAATATTTAGATTATTGTAATCAATCATTATACATAGCTGGGTAATAGTTACGACTCAGAAATATATATTTAAATCTAATGAAACTTTTGTTTGTGTGGCATTAAATTTTTTTTAAATGTTGTTTGAAAAAAAATCAAGAGCAAGATGGATATGAAACTAAGAATAAGCTTCGTAATTAACATGTATACATTTGTCAAAAATAGTTACCTGATTATCATATTTAAGAGACTGCGTCCCAACCAAGAAGCGAATGGCATCTGTTTCTGCAGTTTGAGGTGTTAGAGCACGTGCCTGAGGAGGGAGGAAATGCATACACATTTATGAAGTTAGGTTTAATAGACACAGAAAACTCGGCTTATCTCATCTGCTGAGATGAAGGATAAATCAGCAGTGTCTAGAGGCGACTGCACACTCCTAACACAATTGCACTTCAAATCTGTATGTGAAATAACTCTAAGTGGGCACTAATCTAAGCAATAAAGATACAAATTATTTACACAGAGATAGTTAAGTTGTGCAATAAAACCGCCATGTCAGCAATAAATAGATTGGTTCAACAAATTATACTTCATCAAAACAACACAAACAGAAAAGGCTTCCAGCAATGCAATGCAGGTAGTTTAAGCCAAGTTCCCTGCAGTGAAGTAGAAAAGCAATCTGCCTGCTACAGTCTGACTCAAGGCCTCCAGAGTGGACAAGAAGCCCAGGATCTGGCTACTTTGCCCCTGCAGGTTTAAGTCTGAGGGAAACTGTGACAGGATAGGAGGCTTAGAATGCAAACATGCACAGGCAGGGTCCACCACCAGAACAGATCTCACCATGCGGGGAACTATATCAAGAGGGCTGGCACACACTGAAACTGCCTGCTCTCAATCCTTGATCTGAGAAACAGACCACTGCTCCCAGGCTGGGGAAAAGCTGCCGGCAGTAAGTCCTCCACAGGAAGGGAACATCCAAAGCTAACATGCAGAAACCTAACCTTAAATCAAACCTAAGTCATTTCACAGCAAGAAAACCACGGGGGCAAAAGAAGAGAAGAATATGCAAAAGGGCAGAAAGTCCAGATGGCCCAATCTCTAGGAAACAGGCTCTAATCTTACGGTGTGTGTACCTGGAAAAGTGGCACTTGGGCACTTGCTACAGAGGCCTGTCATTCAAGTGGCTAGGCTTTGTACCACACACCCCAGTTGAGCAACTAGGGCAGAAAGTTGTCTCTGGAAAGTGGAATGGCCTCAGGCAAAGTGCCTCTGAAGGCAAAGCGACCACCAGCTACAGGACCCAACTAAGAGCTACCAGCCACCACCACGCTCAGAAGCTACCAGCCTTCCTGAAGGTGAGCTCTAGGAAACTTAGGCCAGCATAAACTGCAGCAACTGTGCTTAGAGCTTTCATAATCAAAGACAAAATTTTAAGTTTAACATTTTGAGAAAACAAAGATTGCCCAACTCTGACTGTGCTTCAAGCTTGTAATGTAGCTCAGCTCTTTCAGTGCAATCATTACCAGGCCCCAAGTCAAGGCCCTGGAACGTACTACATCTTACTTCCTACTGTAGGGACAATAATGGCCCATTAAAAATGTCTACATCTGTGTTCATACACACAGTGAAGGGTCTGTGCAGCTTCCACTAAGTCAAGGACTGGAGAAGGGGAGAATGTCCAAGATGTTATTGACACTTGTGCTCAAAACCAGGACAGCTCTGCAGCTGCAGTCACAAACACGTGGGAATAAAGCAGAGGCAGAGGTGAGCTACAGGGAGGAAGCTCAATCAACCCTCCAGTTTCATTTGCTCCTACTTGCATGACGCACTGAATGCCCATGATCCCAGACACAGGGGTCATGAGTTCAAGGCCATCCTGGGCTACATAATGAGACCCTCCCTCAGATATTGAGAAAAAGGAACCAGATAATCTGGAGGTCACACAGCTAAACCATACATTATTAGTTTGCCAAAAATAACAGCTCTACTGTGTGGGGTTCCAAGTTTCCTGGCCCGCTTTTACAGAGAAGTTATTCTTCACTTAAATTACAGCTTTCCATGGGTGACTAGAGCAGGGCAAGAGGTTTGGTGTTGGCCTCTTTGGCAGCCTTGCCTTTAGGCCAGATCCTATTATGCTCTGCACAGACACATTGGTCCCTGAGAAGTATTTTGTCCAGAACTGAAATGTGAGGCTTACTTGACTTAGACTTAAGTCTTTCTCCTCCCACTTCAAAGTTAAAGATTCTTAAGCAGCAATGACTATGACTGGACACTCCAGACCATGGAAGGAGGGAAGAGAGGAGACACCCTGTGTTCCTGAAAGACCTCCTCATTCTCAGAAAAGACATGGATATTCCTCCATATCTTAGCTTCTCTCTTCATCATTCGTTCTATGGTCCTTATGGATGAGAGATGCTGATTTGTGAGCAAAGCTCCCTCCCTCTTTTCCTTTTATGTTCTTTATCCTTAACACTTCTCTCAGACACTGGGTTTTCAGTAAGATGAGCCTCCAATAACACTAACAATAGCTTAAGAAAGACATAGATAGTTGCAAGGACTCAGGCAGCTGTGGCTGTCTCTAAAGATGGAGAAAGGAGCCATGTGCCCAGGAATGTGGGTACCATTGGATGCTGGAAAAGACAAGGCTACAGATGCTCACATGGAGCCACTCCAAAGTGACAAAGACCCCAGCGAATTGGTTTTAGCACCCCGTATGGGGCTTCTCACCCAGGGAGAGGTAGAAGCCTCTAACTTTCTGTAATTTGTCACAGCAGCAACAGGAAGCCCCTCCCACACCGAGCTCACCACTGTCCACAGCAGCTCTCTCACAGTAACCTGCTTCCTAAACTCCTAACTGTCACAGCTGAGCTCCTTGTATTTTTACAATTTATTTAGTTATTATACATGTATTATAATATATAATAAATATATTTATTTACTTATTTAGTTTTTCCTTCTTTTTTTCCTTGAAAATCAGTAAGAGAAAGAGTTTAACCGCTGTATTGACCATTTAGTCTGTACTCTTTATACTGCTTTCATAATTGGTACAAATTTTAGATTTCAGAAGACCAACCACACTGCCTCTATGTCCCTTCCCTTCTCCAGGGACAGCAACACAAAACTCAACTGACAGTGTATTTAAATAAAATGGAAGAACTACCCGTCCAGGGTGACACACACACTCTAACATCTGGAAAAGGTGATCGTCCACTCAACAGGCAAAGCAGGCTAAGGATGCATGTCCACTCCTGCCTCCCTTTCTGCACACTTGGATGGACATTTGGATAGCCTTAAACCTGTTTGTAAAATGAATAATCCTTTGTGGATCTAGAAATTCGTACAGACACATCCTGAAACTGGGACCTATTAGTAACACCTCAGCACCTGTGAGCTTTATGTGCCTTTTAAAAAGCTAGCTTAGGCCACACTGACTGCTGAAAGAAAGAAGGTGGAAGAAGGCTAGACTCAGGCTTACCCTGGTGGGAAGCAAACAGGGGATGGGCTCCACCTTAGATTAGGACACAAAGACCTTCAAATGCAACTGGGGGTCATATAAATGATACAAGGCCTAGAGTACCCAAAAATAGAGCCAGGGAGAGGACCCAACTGAGAGGGAATGACTATTTCACATTAAAAGTCTTTCCTGCAATTCAAGTTGATGACAACAGGCTGATGTATGTATGTGCCTCCTGCTCTACAGGTGCCATCAAAGTGTCCAAGAAGGGCAAGGCCTAGACTCATCACTACTGAAGACAAACAGCTAGAAAGATTGGAAGACAAACTAGTGTGATATTAAGTATCAAAGACACTGGCAGAGACCACAGTAACAGGTAAACATTTAACAAAATCACCCTCTGGTTCAACATTAGACAAAAAAGAGACTATGCAAATATCGTCATTTTACAAAAGAAGGTAATCAAAAATTAAGCGACCTCCAGTAGCAGCCATCCTAAAAAAAGAAGAGCAATTCCAGAATGCAGACGTTTCTGGGTGAAGACAATAGGCAGGCACACATGTCACCTCTCACCTCATGCATGCTACTTATGGTGCCTTGGAAAGGTGTCCCAGAGGTGACAGAAAATGGAGCTCAGAGAGCAAGCAGCCAGAAATGGCATTACTAACATGGAGATATTTTCTTCAATTTCATACAATGCATGGGTTTTTTTTGTTTATTTTCTTTTAAAAAAAAAACAGTTAAGTGAAATCATTGTCACAAACAAATCTGAAATGTGTCTGCAAAAGTCTCAAGAATGTTTAGACTAAGACCCTCTCACTTTCAGGAGAGGTTATTTGTTAAGAGGAATTACTATGATTATTTCATTCTAGCCATTCTGGTGTCAGATCTCTTGCTGTCTGTGGCCCACAGACTTTTATTAGCAGAAAGAAGAAAAAAACTTGACAAGATCAACAGACAAACTGATATAGGATTAAGTATCAAAGACACTTGCACAGAACACAGTAACAAGTTAGCAACTTAACAAAATTACCTAGTTCAACACTAGGTAGAAAAGAGGATTAAGTATCATCACTTATGGAAGAAGTTAACCAAAATTAAGTGACCTGTATTAGCAGTTTGGTCTGGCCAGAAAGAGTGTCTCACAGGTTCCACTGAGCCCATTCTAAGTCCAAGTTATTTTTAAATGTGTATTCATATATATGAGTGTGTTTGTGTGAGAGTAAGCCATATGCATAGGAGTGCCTATGTCACGAGAAAAAGGCATCAGATCCCCTGGAGGTACGGGCAACTGAGAGCTACTTAACGTGGTGCTAGGAACCAAACTGGTATCCTTGGAAAAGCATAAGTATGTCTAACCTCTGAACCATCTTTTCAGTCCCAAGATCAAGTTCTTATAATAGGTCACAGACATTTCCACAAGCTTAGCCTTGATTCACTCCCCTGCTTCTATAATGGAGATGGGAAGACAGTATGGATGCCATGTCATTCAATAGATAAAGTTACTAAAGACAGTAAATGACTTAGCTTCAGTCCCAAAGCTATTAAAGAAAAAAATAATCAACAATAACAGAAATCCAGACTTCTAATCTTAGGTCCGCCTGTCTCTAATGCTCTAGAGCAAGTAATATATGTGGCTGTAATAAGAATACCAGCCATCTATCTTTCTTTCTTAATTAATTTATTTATTTAATGTACGTGAGTACACTGTAGCTATCTTCAAACACACCAGAAGAGGGCATCAGATCCCACTACAGATGGTTATGAGCCACCATGTGGTTGCTGGGAATTGAACCTCAGGACCTCCAAAAGAGCAGTCAGTGCTCTTAACCACTGAGCCATCTCTCTAGCCCTTGCAGCCACCTTTCTTAATTTCATGTGTCCTCTCCTTTTCATACAGACAGGCTTTGGCATGTTTTTTATGAGATTTCTAGTCACTGGTCTCCATGAAGTAAGCCAAGCCAATAATAGAAACTGGAACTGATGAAGGACCAAGACAATGGCAGAAAATGGTCCCCAGGACCTTAAAGAATACACAGCACTCCCTTGGGAAACTTGGCATCTTATCTGGTTGCTTACTAAGGTTTGAAATACATGGCTAACTATACAGCAGACAGCCCAACTGCAGCTAAAAGAAGTAGCTTGAAAGAGTAATGCTAACTTAGAGGGAGAAATAGCAAAAAAGGACTTGCACTCTACCAAAGAACAGGGCCAGGCTAGCCTTTTCCTGCAGTCAGCAGACTTTTTGAACATATCCTTTTGTTTTTTAAGATTTATTTATTTATTATATGTAAGTACACTGTAGCTGTCTTCAGACACTCCAGGAGAGGGTTTCAAATTTCGTTATGGATGATTGAGAGCCACGATGTGGTTGCTGGGATTTGAACTCAGGACCTGTGGAAGAATAGTCAGTGCTCTTAACAGCTTAGCCGTCTCTCCAGCCCTAAAATACATATCTTAAAGAGCCAGCTGATTAACTTTTAAACAAGTCATGACTCTGGTGGTAGAGCACTTGACTACTATGCAGGAGGCTCCATATTCCATCCCAGTACCATAGAAACCAGCTGATCAACTGAACCCACAAACCCAGTCCACAGAAACACCTCTGCCCTGGGCATAGTAAGTGGAATGCACAGAGCTATAATGTGTCTGTTTCCACCTCTGCTGTGATCCATTACACACAAAAGGCCTAGTACCAATAGGCACTAAGTAGTTTCCTGATGTCCTGATCAGTTTCTTGACAACTTGACTCAAGCTAGAGTTACCTAGGAAGAACTTCAACTGACAAAATGCTTCAATCGGATTTGCCTTTAGGCAAGTCTGGGGTGCATTTTCTTGATGAACGATTGGTGTGGCAGTGCCACCCCTGGGCAGATGGTCCTGGGAGATACAGACAAGGTAGCTGGCCATGAATTTGAGAGTAAGCCAGTAAGCACTATTACTTCTTTGTCTGTTTCAGTTCCTTTATCCACTGTCTTGCCTTGAGTCCCACCCTGAGTTCCCCTCATAATGCACCAATGAGATGAAATTAAGCCATTCCTCCCCAAGTCCCTTTTGGTCATGGTGTTTATCACAGCAATAGAAAAGCAAGCTAAGCTGGACAGTGGTGGTGGTGCACACCTTTACTCCTAGCACTAAGAAGGCAGAGGCAGGCATTTCTCTGAGTTTAAGGCCAGACTGCTCTACAGAAGAGAGTTCCAGAACAGCCAGGACTATACAAAGAAATCCTGCCTTGGATTGGGAGAATGGTGGAGGTAGGAGGAGAACAAGTTAACTAAGACATTTGTCAATTGAACAATGAATAGATTCCACCAGGAAAATATGTTACTGAAACTTATCTGAAAAGAAAGAAGGCCTGGAGGGACGGCTCAAGGGTGAGGAATACTTGTTGCACTTACAGAGAACCTAGGAATTCCTAGCACCCAAATGGTAGGTAGCTCACAACCATCTGTGACTCCAGTTTCAAGGGATCTGAGGTGCTCTTCTGGCTTCTGTGAGCACATGTAGTGCACAGACATACAAGCAAGCGAAACAAACACTGATACGCAGAAAATAAAAATAAATAAATCTAAAAAGAGAAAGAAAAGAAATAAGAAGCCTGAACAGCTACTACCCAGGAACTACACTATGACCACGATGACGTGAGAACAGAAGGCCTGGGTAAGTAGCACCATGCTGCTCTGACTGCTCCACAGCCTGACGGATGGGAACTCCCTGGTCTGATGAAGCCGACCAAGACAATCACATGCTGCCAAGAACAAGAAGTTGCTAGAGAACTGTCAGTAAGTAAGCTGGATCGAGCACGGGGATCCCTTCCCAGTATTCAGGCATTACCCAAAATCTAGAAAACTGTTCGTGTTAGCAATCACAAAAATGAAAGTAAATGATGTGCTGGAAAGACAGCTCAGCAGCTAAGAGGACTTGCTGCTCATGGAGAGGATACAGCACCCACATCAAGTGCCTCACAACCATCTCTAACTCCAATTCCAAGGAATCCAGAGCCCTCTTCTGACCTTCCTGGGCACCAGGCACACATGTAGGGCACATGCATGCATCCAGGGAAAACACTCATATGCACACAATAAAAATCAATCCTTACAAATAAAAACTCTGGAAAGCACACATCTGTGGGAACCCGCAAGCACACAGGCTTCCTCAGGAAGCAGCAGGCTGACTCTGGCACAGGCCCTGTAGTGTTCCCCGAGTCCTCCCAACAGTGCTTCTGAAGCTTCCACTGAGAACAAGGCTTCTGCGCCCTGATTTTGTGACTTAATTTCTGCCGCTTCTCTGTGCAATTTTAAGTGAACCTCCTGCTGTCCGCTTCTGCCATTCTGTACCCATACATCAGCATGCCTGAGCTGGGAGCCTGTCTGCTGGTAGTACACAGAGCAATCTGGACACAGTTCGTTGAACATGTGTGTGCCATCTCAGTTAAGTCAAGCTTGCCTGCCCACTTTGAGCCTAGAGGCTTACACTGACTACTGGGGCCATGCATCTCACTTAAAAATTATCACACTCCATGCACAGAGATAAACTAGAACATCTTCCAGTAACTTCCATTTGTACTTAGGTTTCCAAAGGAACACTAAACATTGACTCTGAACATATTCCACACATTTCTTCTTATTTTGTAAGTAAATACACTGATACCAGGATAGGTTAAACTTCAAGAAGCTCAGTACAGGTATCTAGGCATGTCCTTTATTGTTGGACCATAGCCCTACCATACGATTCCTCTATCCATCCATATCCTCATTCTTTATCTGTAAAATAGGTATACAGAATCACCTACATAGAGCTGACCTTCTCCTCCCGTCAGAAGTCAGGGGCAGTGGGGCAGTGGTGGCACACACCTTCAATCCCGGCACTTGGGAGGCAGAGGCAGGTGTATTTCTGAGTTTGAGGCAAGCCTAGTCTACAGAGTGAGTTCCAGGACAGCCAGGGCTACACAGAGAAACTCTGCCTCAAAAAAAAAAAAAAAAAAAAAAAAAAAAAAAAAAAAAAAAAAAAAAAAGTCAGAGGCAGAGGCAATCCCACAAAATTACACATATGTGTTCAAGGGCACACAACGTCCAAGGATTTTATTTTTATGGAAGGATCACAAAAGAAAGGAGTGAGGGCAAATGAGATGAGATTTGATCCCATCTAGAGTCAGATGTCATTTCCAGGACAACAAAGAAAATGATGAGAATAAACAAGAGTCAAAGGCAGGGAGTGTAGAATAGGCATCCTGATTCTTAGCATGGGAGCTCTGGGTGCCCAGGAAGGCGCTGAGAATGGCAGAAGTCCCTGAGAATGGCAGAAGTCTCCAGTGAATTCTTAGCAAATCATGGTCCAGGTCTGAAGAACTCCCTGGGAAATGGAACGCCCCTCACCACCACCATCCCACTATTGACTCGAATCTGTAACCAGTTTAATAACTATTGAAATAAAAAGTTCGTAAGGAAAAACGCAAGTATATTCCCAACCTGAGTGTGCAAAATGCTTCATAACACCCACCCAGCCAGCACTTCTCTCCCTGCGAAGTCCCTCTTTGACGCTCTTGTATTGAGCAGTATCCAACACGTGCCTCAATGCTCAATAATTGCTACTCAAGGTCCAAGAAGTATGAGTGTAATGAAGTCACCTGCGGGACCGTGTACTCACCCTCTGCCCGCCCATGCCAGCCTTGGGCCTCACTCGGTCACACTCCGTGCGTGTCCCCTCTCCTCAAATCCGGGCCTGGAAGCCCAGAATCCTTAGAACCAGACTGAGTAAGCGCGCTCACGGTTAGGGCCAGGCGCAGGCGGCACCTACCCTCAAACTCCGCCATGCTCACCTGGAATTCCAGCCCGTAAATCACTGGGGCGTCGTCTTCCATGATGTTCTGCCTGCCCAGCTACTCACGCCTCAGAGCCCGAGTCCCGCCTCACCAGGGATCGGTCAGAACCCATTCATTCCCCGCCTAAAAATGGACTACGAGCCCAGACCGGCTCCCTGACGGCTCACTTCCTGTTTTCTTCTTCGCGTCATCAATACGCTCCTTCCCGGTGGCCAATAGCAGCTGTGTTTTTACTCTGCGCATGCTCATTTGAGCTTTCATGGTCAGCCTCCTGGGCTGTAGGGCGGGGCCAGGAGCAAATGCTGGGGGAATGGATCGCCATCAGGGCGGCGCTCTTATGCTCCTAAACTGCTTTTAATGCTCCTCTGAAGTTCCCAAGACTTGAGCTCTAATGAGAGCAGAGGCAGGCAGATTTCTGAGTTCAAGGCCAGTCTGATCTACAGAGTGAGTTCCAGGACAGCCAGGGCTACACAGAGAAACCCTGTCTCGAAAAACAAAAACAAAACAAAAACTCTGAAGAAAAAAACTCTGGTTGGCAGAGTTTTAACTCCTAAACCATGGTCCTGAGCACCAGGGCACTGCCTAACCCACTGCCAGGACCTTTGATCCAGCCTCAGAAGTAGGCTCCTTAGAAGTCCATTTAAAGATAGGATGCTGCACGCTTGAGTCAAGACGGTGGTGATGGTGTAGGTGAGCAGTGAGATACAGTGAGCGGTGTGCACTTCACATGACCACCCAGTCCTGCACAGCAACACAACTAAGCCGACGATCTATATTGTCCAGAGCTCTCAGAGATGAAAGGTTCTAGGTCCTGGCATGGAAAATACTGCAAGATAAGAAGGCACTATAGGAAAATAACTGTCTTGGTTCTATGGAGTTCTGTATCTACACAGACGTCTCTTCTGTGGTTGTGACTGTTACCATTATCTCTTGACTGACCTTCATGACAGCAGTTTCTGTGATGCTACCTTTAGCCCCCTTAGTCACCCATTGCCCACCTGTGCCTTACATTGACTTTCTGATAAAACCTATGGCAACTAGCTTCCACCAATCCCAAAGATATTAAAGTCATGAGATAGCACCTGAGGCCTAACCACCTACCCACCGCTTCCAAAGTGTGCTTGAGAAGTGTATATTTTTTGTTGTTACTGTAAAACTTCCATCAAATTGTTATCGTGTAGGGCAGAATCTAAAGTAACCTGAATCTATGTTCCCAGGCTCCACCATTGGCTCCAGAATACATTCTTCTCCCCTTTGAGATGAGAGCTGTGTTTTTACGTTGTCATAGAAATGTGACACAGAAAATCAAGAAAGCGAGGTTCTTGACTTGAGGACAGTTCTCAACCAACCACGAGTTCAGCAAGCAAGGCTGACTCTTGACTCCTTACTCCTCCCCGCAACTTTAGAGATATTAGCACACACTGCCACAGACCCAAGGCGGGAAATGTGGAGAGCCATCAAGCACAAAGACAAAGTCCTAGGAAAAAAGTCCTTGGTTGGTGAGAGGCCCAAGGGGAGAAGATTTTCTTCAATCTCCAGGACCCGCCCACAGCTCTTGATCAGGAAATGCGCCCGGCTACTAGTGGGGAGCGAGCAGCTCCCGAACTGAGCATGTGCGGAAGTCAGGGCTCGGTGGCCAGCACACGCAGGCGCACAAGCGCGCGGGACCTAGGATCTTGAGTTTACTTCCGGTCTTCCGGCATCTCTTCGGACCCTTTTCGCCTGTGGGTGACCCGACCTCAGGGGCGGGTGGCAGGTGAGGAGTGGGTCACAGTGAGGAGGGTCGCCCGTACCCTCGATCTTCCCACGGAGGGCGGCGTCCTCGCGTAATCAACCGCTCTCCGCCACGCAGAGCAGCCCCAGGAGAGGCTGGCACCTTTGGGCTTTAGCCAATTCTGTGTGCTCCCTGTGGTTTTGGACAAGGTACACACCCTCCTGGCCTCAGTTTTATTTGTACAAAGTGCGGGTTCATGAGCATGCTTAGTAGGTGCCCGAGTTACATCACCAGTGCTCACGCTTATGTTTTTGCTTTGCCCCAGCTTTTGCTCCTGTCGTCCTCAGTATGCCATATCCCCACAGTGAAGCACTGCAGTAAGCCAAAGGTGGGGTGAAGAGACAGAAGATGGAGCGCCTTAGACATAACTTGAGCACTGAAGAATGAGTAGTGTTGTGTGGGCAAAGCGATTCATTCCTGTAAGCCCAGTGTTCAGGAGATTGTGATGGGGAAGATTTTAAGTTTGAGGTCAGTCTGGGCTAAATAGGGAGACACCCCTCCCCCTCAAAAGAAAAAGAATGAATAATAGAGTCTTAAAACTAAAACAAGGCTTGGCAGGATGGCTCAGTGTCTGCCACTAGTCCTAATAACCTGAGCTAGATCCACAAGACCCACATGATGGAAAAAGAAGAATGCTTCCAAATGATTGTCTTCTGACCCCATAAATAAACAAATGAATATGTACAGTAAGACAGTGTTGGTGCTGAGCCTTTAACATTTAGCATTTGGGAAGCAGAGGCATGAGGTTCAGGAGTTCAAGGTCGTCTTAGGCTATATAACAGATTTAAGGCCAGCTTAGGTTACTAAGACCTTGGTTTTATAAAAACAAATCCTCACACATATTAAACGCAAAAAAATAAGTATCAGCCAGCCAGTGTGTTGCGAAATCGGAGTGTGTGTGCTCTGTTGCAGGGAATGGGAAAACTGCAGTAGAAAAACTGCAGTGCCTTCTGAAAATACTGCCGGGTGGTGGTGGCGCATCCCAGCACTTGGGAGGCAGAGGCAGGCGGATTTCTGAGTTCAAGGCCAGCCTGGTCTACAGAGTGAGTTCCAGGAAAGCCAAGGCTTCACAGAGAAACCCTGTCTCGAAAAACCAAAAATAAAATAAGAGGTGACTACTGTTGGCAGTGAGGGCACATGCCTTTACTCAGCATTCAGGAGGCAGAGGCAGGCAGATCTTTGAGTTCAAGGCCAGCCTGGTCTACAGAGTTCCAGGTCAGGCAGGGCTACTTGGAGAAACCCTGTCTTTAAAAACAAAAAGCAAAATATGATGGCCATGATCTAGCAGATTGATCTCTTGGCATTGAAATAGGAATTTGCTGTACCAAAGAATTGACATTAGAGACTCAAAGATGCACACTCACACACTCACTCACACATCCTGTTCACAAAAGCACTGTGCACAATTGTTAGAGGCTAGAAGGAACCCAAATATCAATTTAACAGGTAAATGGATGAGCTAACTGCTGCACGCCTGCAGTGCCAGGTTGTTATTCACCTGTCAAAGGGGAGGAAAGCCCATTCGTGCTGCTGCATGGGTGTTCTGCAGTGGAGAGTAACTATGGTGGCTGCGCTTTCCAGTTCAGATGAGTGAGCATTTAGGAAGCAAAGAGAGCAAATAGCACACAGCAGACTGAAGCAGCCAGTAGACAGCAAAACCTCATCCAGTCAGGGCTCACGATAGCCAACAGCGAAGACTGTAGCAGCCTGACTGAAAGAGGGAACAAAAGGCATCATCAAGTCGGTGCTCACAACATCCCCCAGAGTCTGCTGGGGAAGCAGCAGTCATGCTGGAGTTCTGAGTGGAGGGTCCTGGGCAGAGCAGAGCAGTCTCCATGGATGAGCTTCCCACTGTCTGTTACCAATGGTTACCTTCTAGCTGTTCTCAAGAGCTTGTTTTTACTCTCAGGAAATGTTGCTGTTCTCAGTACCCAGACAAGGGCCTTGGAGGACACTATGAGGTAGACATGGTTGGGCCTGAAGTGAGGGGTTGGGGGCGAATCCCACCTTCATGGTAAGGGCAGACAGCACTTGTTTACTGATTGATACACTATATATTGCAGTGGACCAAGGATGTCATAATGAATGCTTTGTGATTCTACTTGCTTGAGGTCCCTAGGAAATATAAGATGGGAAATAGGATGATGGTTGTCTGTGTGTGAGTACAGGGGGTTATTAAATGGGTGTAGAACTCTTGTTTTGCAAGATGACTACAATTCTGGAGGTTAATTGGACAATAATGAGAATGTACCTAACATTACTGAACGGTACACTTAAAAGTGGTGGCTAGCAAATTTTATGTATATTTTATCCTAATTAAAAATAAGTAAACTAGAAAAAGAGAAACTTCTAGGTTTGTGCCATTTGGATATGGAACTATTAAACAAGTGTTCCATTGAGCGACAAGATAAAAGTAACGCATCCTATGTCTCAGAACTGCCAAGATTGTGAGTTCAAGTCCACTCAAGTTATGTGAGATCCTCTCTCAGAAAAGAAAACCAAGTTTATTTACCAATACTTGAAATAAAACAGTGGTGTGATTCACGACTGTCTCTGTTTTTAGACAACATGGAAACAACTAAAGATAATGACCAAAGCCCAAGCGAGGCGTCTCCTCCTGCCCAGGCAGGTCCTGAAAACATCCCAGAGCCAGTGTTTCGGGAGGAAGAGGGCCAGCCACTATACCATGAGGAGACCATTGATCTTGGTGGAGATGAGTTTGCGTCTGAAGAGAACGAGCCCACATCTGAAGGTTCCCACAACTTCGGAGATAAGCTTAATGAGCACATGATGGAGAGCGTGTTCATCTCTGACTCTCCTAACAACAGCGAGGGTGATGTGGGTGACCTCGGCTGTCTGCAGGATGTTGGGGAGCCCCCCAGAGGTGCCACCAATCACAGACTGCCAAGTAGCACAGACAAAGAAGTGGTGGACACTCTGAGTAATGGCAGTGAAACTGATGGAGATGATACTCCCAGAGACATCTCAGACATGACGCCTGATAGCAGAGCCTCTCTGAAAGAAGACTCAACACAGGAAGATGTGACAGGCATGCCTGCACTGGAGAATGCTGGTACGGAGGAAGTGGGGCATAAGGACAACCTCGTGCCCCCAGAAGAGCAGACTTCAGAAGTGTCCTCCAGTCAGTCCTCATCCAAAGACGAGCCCTTGCCTGTCTGCACCATCTTCAGCCAGGCCACCTCCACTCCCTCCCAGCCACACCTGTTTCTACAGGATGGCTTCGAGTCCCAGATGGTGAAATCACCCAGTTTCAGTAGCACCAGTGAGACATCAGCCAAGACTCCTCCTCCAATGGTCCAGCCCAGTCCCAGCCTGAGTACATTTTTTGGAGATACAATGAGCTCTAATTCCTTGGCCTCTGACTTCTTTGATTCCTTTACAACTTCTACTTTCATTTCAGTCAGTAATCCCAACGCAGGTTCCCCTGTTCCAGAAAAGGTGTCATCACTTGCTGCCCCTATAGGAGAAAAGTCACCAGATTCCACCTGCCCATCTTACTCCACAAGGATGGATAGATCAGAATCAGGTGTTTCTCGGGCTCCTCTGGATGTCCCTGAATCTCCAAAGCCATTCTCACAGATCCAGGCTGTGTTCGCTGGGAGTGATGACCCCTTCGCCACAGCCTTGAGCATGAGCGAAATGGACCGGAGGAATGACGCATGGCTTCCCAGTCAGGCGACCAGAGAAGTCCTGATGTCAGTAGCAACCCAGCAGTATGGCACTGTATTCATAGACAAGGAGAACCTCACTATGCCCGGCCTCAAGTTTGACAACATTCAGGTAGGACAAGGAATGTTTCTATGTCCATATCTCACTGCATGTAATCTCTTTCTAGAAATGTGTGTAACAGAGAGACCTGTATTATCTCTGGCTTGCCTCCTAAGCAGAATGTACTGAGTGTGCTTCTTAGGCATGTGGGTCCTGCCTGCTTCTTACTTGTAGCAGCAAGCTGGCTGAGTTTGAGGACAGCCTGATCTACAGAATGGGTTCCAGGACAGCCATGGCACTCCCAATTGTGTGCACCCCCCCCCCCACCAAATGCTTTCTAGAGCTGGAAAGATAGCTCAGTGGTTAAGAGCACTGGTTAAGAGGACCTGGGTTCAATTCCCAGAACCCACATGATGGTTTACAAATTTCCAGGGAATTTGACAACCTTTTCTGGCCTCCTCATGCACACATGTGGTATACAGACATATATGCAGGCAAAACACTCATAGACATAAAATAATATTTTGAAAAAAATTAAATAATAAAAGGATGTATTCTAGGGCTGGAGAGATGGCTCAGTGCTTGCTGCTCTTCCAGAAGACTAGAGTTTGGTTCCCAGCACCAACATCAGGCAGCTCACAGCTGCCTATAACTTCAGCTCCAAAAGAGCCAATGCACTCTTACGGCTTCTAAAGGCATTGTACTCAGGTGTACATAGCCCCAAATAGATAAACATTCATACGTGTGTATACACACACACACACATACATACACACGCCACTAAAAATAAGTCTTTATGAAAGAGTGCATTTCAATAGTGTTAGCTGAGAGTCAGTAAATTAGGTCAGACCCAGAGCAGGATAATGGTTGACTGAATAAACTGAAGAGTCTAGATGTGGGCCTGTAACTCTCCAGGCTCCTGAAATCGAGAAGTTCCAATCAGTCGTCAGTCTTGCAGAGACTTCAGTGTAGATGTGGCTTTCTTCTGTGAAGTTCTGTGTACAAGATGCCAATCAGATGCTCTGACACTATTATGGGTAGAGTGTCCTTTGTTCTGAATCAGCTCTATAAATACTTATGTTGAGGTTTGTTTTCCTAGAGGCTTAGCTTAGTATCTAAAGGTCTCTCTTTTATGTGATTTTTTTTTTTTTTTTTTTTTTTTTTTTTTTACTTATTTATTCAGCAGCTCTGGTGGCAATCAAGTTAGAGAAGCCTCAGAGTTATGTTTGGAAGGCTGTATTCAGCTCTAGTAGCATCTGGCAAGGACAAGCACATTTTCATCCAAGTGCTTTGCCGGATGGTGTCTTAGTTAGGGTTGCCATTACTGTGACAAAAAACCATGACCAAAAGCAACATGAGGAGGAAAGGGTTTATCTCAGTCACCATTCCGTATAACATTCATCATCAAAACCAGTGAGGGCAGGAACCTGGAGGCAGGAGCTGATGCAGAGGCCAGGGAGGAGTGCTTCTTTCTGGCTTGCTCTCCATGGCTTGCTCAGCCTGCTTTCTTAGAAAGCCCAGGACCACCAGCCCAGGAATGGCACCATCCACAATAGTCTGGGCCCCCTACCATCTAGCACTAATTAAGGAAATGTCCTACAGGTTTCTCTGCAGCCCCATCTTATGGAAGCATTTTTTAAACTGAGGCTCCTTCCCTATTGGTGACTCTAGCCTGTGTCAAGTTCACATAAAGCTAGCCCACATAGATGGCATCCATTCCTCTTCATCATGTGTAGCAAACACACAGTACCAGATTTTCACTGTGACATTTCCATACACAGATAGCATGTCCTTTGCTCTTAGTCACCTCCCGTCACATTCCTTTGTCCTCTCTGTCACTCTCCAGCTTCTTACCTCCAGAGTGCAGTCTGCTTGCCGTGGCGCATGTGTGCGTGCGTGTGTGCGTGTGTGTGTGTGTGTGTGTGTGTGTGTGTGTGTGTGCGTGCGTGCGTGCGTGCGTGCGTGTGTGTGTGTGTGTGTGTGTGTGTGTGTATGTGTGTGTGTGTGTGAGTATGTGTGTTTTACATATGAAAAAGAACATATTTGTCTTTCTCTTTTCCCTTTTACTGTACACTCTTGCTTCCTAACCTTGGGTCCTTCCCTTCCCCCAGTAGAATCCCCTTTCTACTTTCATAGCTTGTAATTTTTAATATATAGTCCTCATTGTACAGGAACCATGTAATATTTGTCTTCATGTTCTGCTTTATTTCATTTAAAACAGTCTCCATTGGGATATTTTTCCCTGCTAATGACATAACGGTATTCTTCTTTATGGCTGCATAAAATTCCATTGAGTGTCTAGGCTATCTTGTCTTTATCCACTCATCTGTTGGTGGCATCTAGGCTGGTTCTGCATTTTGACTGTTGTAGGCCTAGTGCTGCAGTACACGTGGATGGTCAGGTATCTCTGTGGTATGCTGCAGTACACGTGGATGGTCAGGTATCTCTGTGGTATGCTGCAGTACACGTGGATGGTCAGCTATCTCTGTGCTGGGCTGCAGTACATGTGGATGTCTGGTACCTCTGTGCTGGGCTGCAGTACACTTGGATGGTCAGCTATCTCTGTGCTGGGCTGCAGTACACGTGGATGTCAGGTACCTCTGTGCTGGGCTGCAGTACACATGGATATCAGGTACCTCTGTGCTGGGCTGCAGTACACGTGGATGTCAGGTACCTCTGTGCTGGGCTGCAGTACACGTGGATGGTCAGGTACCTCTGTGCTGGGCTGCAGTACACGTGGATGGTCAGGTACCTCTGTGCTGGGCTACAGTACATGTAGATGGTCAGCTTTCTCTGTGCTGGGATGACTTCAAATGCTTGATTTTCTTTGAGGGTAAGCCTGGAATGGCATAGCTGGATTATGTGGTAGTTTTGTTTGTTTGTTTGTTCTGTTTGCTTTTGAGACAGTTTTTCTACATAACCCAGGTTGCCCTTGAACTTGCTGTATAACTCAAACTCATAGTCCTCTGGCCGTAGCCTCCTGAGTATGCCATCAATCCTGAGCCACCACACCCACTTCATAATCGTTCTTCTTTCACAGAATCTTTTAAGGATTTCCTATAATGTCTGCACCCGCTGACATTCTCAAGGCTCTCCCTGTGGTTCCGCATGCTCTGTCTTGCGTTGTGCTCTATGTATCCACCATAAAGATGACAAATTATGTTTCAGATCTATGTCTGAGCTGAAGAACTAGACGTTGCCTCTAATCATCTGGAAAATGGAAATCACAGAAAATGTCACCTCCTTCCCGTTAGGATGGCTGTTACCAAAAAGACGGGTGATAGCAGTAATCACCATGAATGTAAATTAGTAAGCCATTATGGAAAGCAGCGTGGAGGTGCTTTGAGATATTAGAACTGGGATTAACTACATGATCCAGCTGAAATCAAGTCAGTGTCTCAGAAAAAGCCGAACTCCTGTGTTCATCATAGCCTTGTTCAGCCTGAGTGTCCATTTTGGGTGCAGAGATAAAGAGAATACACTTAACTTCCTTTGAGGATAAACCAGGAATGGCATAGCTGGATTACATGGTAGTTTTGATTGCTGTGTTTGCTTTTGAAACAGTGTTGCTACATTTGGTACATGCAGGTGATGGTCATCCAGCTTGGAAGGACATAATAATGAAATAACTCAAGCAAAGAAACACAGATACTACATATTCTTTCTTATAGAACCAAACAAACAAACAAACAAAAAACAAGAACAAGCCAGGCAGTGGTGGCACACGCCTTTAGTCCCAGCACTTGGGAGGGAGAGGCAGGTGGATTTCTGAGTTTGAGGCCAGCCTGGCCTACAGAGTGAGTTCCAGGATAGCCAGGGCTACACAGAGAAACCCTGTCTCAAAAAAAAACAAAAAAACAAAAACAAACAAACAAAAAAAAAAAACTGAACTCATGGCTGAGAGTATAGTAGAAATTTGTGGGAAACACATTTGAAGTGAGCTGGGTGGGTAAGATCTAAGGTGCAGTATGATGACCCAGTTAGAGTACTCTGTAGTTAACTTAGACTTTACAAGAGCAGGTCACACACACTGTAACTATGGGTAGTGGTGTTATTTGATTAATTTGTGTTATTCAGTACACCCTATCCAAATATTAAATCAGCATGTTGGATACTCTGAATATACATAATGTTTTATGTCAGATAAATATCTTTTTGAAGACAGAAAGCCAGGCATAGTTAGTGCACATCTGTATCCCTGTTTTTGTGAAGTGAAGGCAAGAGGATCAGGAGTTCAGGGTCAACCTAAGTATCAAGGTTAAAGTCAAGCTAGGTATACTGACTTATGTCATCTTGACAGGAGCTGTAGTTACCTGAAAGGAAGGAATCCCAACTGAGAAAATGCTCCCAGGAGATCTTGCTGTAGAACATTTTTTAATAGTGATTGATGGTGCCATCTGGGCTGAGCAAGCCAAGGAGAGCAAGCCAATAAGCAACACCCCTCCATGGCTTCTGCATCAGCTGCTGCCTCCAGGTTTCTTCCCAGCTTGAGTTCCTGTCCTGCCTCCTTCAATGATGAACAGTGATATGGAAGTGTAAGCCAAACAAACCTTTTCCTCCCCAGGTTGCTTTTGGGCATGGTTTTCATCACAGCAATGGTAACCCTAAGACATTGGGCTGTATGAGACCTTGCTTCAAAAAAACTGTAACAAAAATAAACAAACAAACAAACAAACAAAATGTTTTATCCTTATTTTTAAGGTAGAATTAAAGGGCTGGAGAAGTGGCTCTGTGGTTAAAAGTGCTTTTTACTCCTTGCCAAGGACCCAAGTTTTGTTCCTAGCACCCAGGTCAAGCAGCTTACAACCTCCTGTAACTCCAGCTCCAGGGTGTGATGGCCTCCTCTGGCCTCTGCAGGACTGCACATGTGGTTTTCACACACAGAGAGACACAGAGATAAAACAAAGCTAGAAAACAAATAAGCAAATGGCTTAATTTTAGCGTCTGGTAAAAAATGGAGTATCTGGGGACACACAAAACTCCTTTGAGGATCTTAGAAACTACCTGATGCTGATGCATGTATATTGAAGGGGCTATTTCAGGTACTTGCTTTGCCCTTAGCATATGTGACCCAGAAATATCCATGGAACAGTAAAACTTTAGTGAACCTCAAGTTGGAATTTCCGCTGAGCTGCACTAACCCAGTCCAGTGGTAACCTAAGTGACAGTGGCTGGATTGGATAAGAGGTTGTGTCCATATAGTGGAAAGTCAGCTGAATGTGACCAAGGCTGAGGAAAGCATATCCTCACCATCACAACAGGGGAAGGTAGGGTACTTGAGCATCCCTTCAACAGGTGTATCACTGGACGACGAAGTGTGTGTACCCTTCCCTGTGTCCCTTGACCACAGCAGCCTGCAGATCAGGGTTAGTTAGGAAAAAGTAAGGTGCTGTATCCTTACAAGGTGAAAACAGAGATTTATGGATAATTAAGTCTCTTCTGCGATAACTTCCCCTGGCACAAAGTCTCAGCTTCTCACATCAGTGGTAGCTGTTGTCGCTGAACTACTGCATGCTATGTCTGCACCTGCCAAGTATGTCCAACATGCTTGTAAATACATGTAACCCAGGGCTGCACCTGCAGGTGTCCAGCATAGCATGAAGTAGGTTCCAGACCTACCCTGTGTTGAATTGTAAGCAGGGTTCAGACCAAAGAAACTAATCATGCAGCCAACATTGTGTGTCCATGTATATGTATGTCATACACACTCACATTCCAATTAGTAATTTAGCAAAATAACAATGTTACATGTGAAGTATGTTGAGTGCAGCTAACTCTAGCATGAGGGAAGCAGAAGCAGAGGACTGGGAGTTCAAGGCCAGACATCTATGCGGAGTCCTATGTGTGGATTATGCCATTGTTTTCCTTAGCTTGTCTATGGAAAATGTGTACTTAACTATGCAATAAATGCAAAGCAGGCTTCCAAAATGGACATGTCAGTTTACATTGTCTCCAGCACTGTGTGGTTGCTCTAGTAAATTTGGAGACATGTTGCTGCTGTTGTTGCTTTACTTTACATACAGTGGCTATGTCATGCTGTTTCCTTGGAAATTGAATCTGTATTCTTTAGTCACTTTCGATATCAAGCACCTTTTGCTATATATGATACTTTTTATATCTTTTTTTTCCTGTATTTATTTATTTATTTGTTGGGAGCAGACACATATGAAAATCAATAGACAACTTGTAGAAGACAGTTCTTTGCTTCCACCCTGGGGACCAAATCCAGGTCATCAGGCTTGGTACCATCTTCATCCACTGAGCCATCCTGCCAGCCCTCAGATAACAATTTGTGAAGTTGTCTGTTTACATGTTTTCTTTGTCTTTAAGCTTTGGATAGCTCTCTTCCTATTACTGCCTGACTTTAAACGCTCTTTAAACTCAGTTAATGGAAGGAGGTAATATCTATAGCACATATTTTCCCTATTCTGGATCTTGCTAGTACATAGTCTTATGGTGTTTGTTGTAGCCAAAACCCTCATTTTTTTTTTAATCATAGGCCTATTAGTCCATCTATATTCTCCTAGCTGTTATCAGTTTGAAAACTTATTTTATCTTCATTTCTAAAGGCACAGGGACACCTTGTCTTCTGTAGCTCGTATGTGCTTCTTCCCAGGATGCTCTTAAGATTTAACCACTCTGGCCAGGCAGTGGTGGCACACACCTTTAATCCCAGCACTTGGGAGGCAGAGGTAGGCGGATTTCTGAGTTTGAGGCCAGCCTGGTCTGCAGAGTGAGTTCCAGGACAGCCAGGCTATACAAAGAAACCCTATCTTGAAAACCAAATAAATAAATAAATTGATTAATTCATTTAAAAAAAGATTTAACCACTCTGGGATGAAAAGATGGTTTGGTTTGGTAGTTAAGAGCACTTGATATTCTTCTAAGGACTCAGATTCAATTCCCAGCACCTACATGCCAGCTCACAGCCACCCATAACTCCAGTTCCAAGGAACCTGACACCTTCTTCTGACCTCTCCGGGTTTCAGCTATACACATGCACCCATGCAGGCAAAACACTCAACCATATAAAATAAATACATGTAAAAAGAAGAAAATTTAAAGATTTACTCAGTCCTGGGGCTAGGCTAGAGAGATAGTTGAGCAATCAAGATCGCTTGCTGCTTTTTCAGAGGACCCAAGTTCAGATTCCCAACACTCTGACCTTCGAGAACTCAAGCCCTTCAGGAGAAGGGGTGGTGTACTCACAGCCTTCCCTCTGTGACCCCCATTCTAGGCTAGAGCAGACCTGAGACACTGAGGTTGCAGTGGCATCCCAGCCCATTGTAACAGCACAGCTTCCTCTCCTCGTTCTAGTGGCCATGAAGAATGTAAAGTAAGCAACTCTATCATCTTTCTTGCCATCTTCACCTTCAGTTAAGGAACATAAAAGATGTGTCATAAGATGTGTGGTGACTGCTTTGGGCTGTCTTAAATGAGACATTGATTAGTCAACCATGCCTTCCTACCCAAAGAGTCTGCTGTCATACCTAATCCTTTTTAAATTCTTACATTATTTATTAGTTTGTGCAGTGTATATGTGTGTGTACATGTGTGCATGTGTGCATTCATGTGAGCGTGCATGCATGTGTGTACATGTTCTGCAGAGCATACGTGGAGGTCAGAGACAATTTGACAGAGTTGGCTCTCCCCTTCACCTTTGCCTGGACTCCCAGGATTGAGTTCAGGTTCCTAGACTTGTGTGGTGTGAGGGAAGCACTGTCACCTGCTGAACCATCTTTATAGAAACTAAACTTTAAGGAAAAGAATTTTAAGCGAGCAGTGGTGGCGCATGCCTTTAATCCCAGCACTTGGGAGGCAGAGGCAGGCAGATTTCTGAGTTTGAGGCAGCCTAGTCTACAGAGTGAGTTCCAGGAGAGCCAGGACTACACAGAGAAACCTTGTCTCGAAAAAAAAAAATTTAAGGATAAAATATATTTACAGTACGATCTCATTAGTGGAGAATGTCACTAGGATACAGGAGATTCAGATTTGAGTTTGCTTTTTGCCCAGCTCTCTGCCCCAAAAGCTCCAGAAATTCTCTGCATTTGGCACAGGCAGTAGTTTTGTAGTTCATGGGATCACACATTTTAGCCCTATTTTATTTGCTCTTTAAACGTTGCTTGTAGATCACTCAGCTACTCTCGTGGCCGTGATAGTTGGGAGTGTTTTAACCTTATTCTCCAGAAGCAGAAAGTACAAAACTGCTGCTACTAAGTATTTGCCCCAGTGTAGTAGGATACTTGGTCTGGCCTCTTTAAGCACCAGGGTCAGCCACCACAAAGCCAGAAACTGCACAGAGCCCAGATGGCCTCCTGCTGAGGTAGGCAGGAGGTACCTCTCTAGGTGTCTAAAGAACAGACAGTGTCAACAGGACTGGAGGCACTGTCTCCAGCAAGCAGGTTTGGGTTCTCCTGCAGCCTATGCAGCACAGTGTCCTGCACTGTCCCAGCTCCTTGATGTGAGCCTAGTGAATACTTGTCCCCATTTGTCACTGACTTGGTATATCAGCTACCTCATTCATGTAGCCTTAGAGAATCAGGAGCTTATGACCTAATCATTTAGCATGTCCCATGCTTCATGTCACTTAGATTGCTCCCGTCATTCCAGGCCCTTAGGACCTTCCCCCCATGGCTCACATGGGCCTTTCCTCCTCCCCTGCTCGTCTGTGACTTCCCTTTTAAAGGAAGTATAATGCATGAAGTAACACTTAATGTCTTCCATCTTGCTTCCAGATGGGCGTAGCAAAAAGGATAAAGTTAGGAGGCAAAAAAATGACCCAGAGCAGAAACAGTTTTAAAGTGCATCCTCCAACTCCAGCAAGCCCAGACCCCTGGGTACGAGACTGTAACAAGAGTCCTGTTCAGATGGGGCTTGGCTAGTGAAGGGGCCACCAGCATGCTGGTGGAGGTAATGTCACACACACACAAAGCATCCCAGTAAACTTGAGGAGCTGGCACTACACAAGCCTATTTGGTCTTCCACACGGTGCTTCTCTGAGTGTGTCACCTCATGAGGGTTCTCTCCTGTGCTGAAAGTCTCCATCCTTGACAGGTTGTGGTCTCTACTGAAAGCCTGATGCGGTGGTGATATACTACTTTCTTCTCAAAATAAAGAATAGTTGTAAAACTAGGAATCTTCTAGAAGTTATGGCTTAGCTTCTGGCTGATTGCAGTTTTCTTGTGCAGAGCCGTAAACATTTCATTATCTCTGCCTCTCTCTCCCCCACATTCTTTCCAGGGAGATGCAGTTAAAGACTTGATGCTTCGCTTCCTGGGTGAGAAAGCTGCAGCAAAGAGACAAGTCTTAAATGCCAGCTCGGTGGAGCAGTCCTTTGTGGGGCTGAAGCAGCTCATTGTAAGTAACCACTCACTGATTTCAGCCTGTCTTTGACAAGGCCTGGCTTCCTTCACAGCCCTTCCCTGGAAGTTAATTACTCTGAATACAGCCCAAGAAGCTGCTGCAGAGAAAGCTTGTTGTGTTTGATGTCAGTCCTGGGAAGCAAAGAGCACTGCATTAGCATTTGAAGTTCATTTGGTTACTTAGAAAAATCAGAGGGCCGCAGGCAGCCAGGTAGCAGAGACTCCCATTCGCTAGAACACATACAGATAGATTGTCTGTTTTGTTTGTTTGTTTAAATGTATTTTTTGAGATAGAGTCTCACTGTGTCACCCAGGCTGGCCTCATTTTTACAGGCTTGAGGGACCCTCCTCGCTCTCTTCTTGCCTTAATGATCATTTCAAATATACTCCATTTAGTCTAGACTTACTGTTTCACTGGTGAATTCCTGAACGTGAACTTTCAGATTTCACTCTGTTCTGTGAACAGGTTTGTCTAATCTGCTAGTTCTGTACCATCAGCACTACATTGGCTGACTTCTTTCCAGTGAATTCTGGATTGTGGAAGGGCTTCAGCAGTGTTGGTTGATCCTCTGGATTATTAGGAGAAAGTTCTAGGAGTTGATCGTACGTGTCTCCTGTAGGAATCCTCAGGCAGCCTTCTGATAAAGGAATGCTCTCAAATGGTAGCCTTAGGTCAGACTCAGACTGCACCTCTGTCTTCCGCCTCACTCATGCACTCTGGTGTTGCTCCCCCACCCCATGGTGTCCATGTCTGAGCACGGTCAGTGGGCATGCCTTGTGGAAGGGGTGTGGGAAGCAATGTTGGACTAAAGCTATAGGAGGTCTAGCCCGTGCCCTGACCTCTCCTGATTGATGAACAGACCAAGGGATTCACTGGGTTTTCTGGTTTATACCACTTACTTTTTCAGGAGTTGTGTCTTGGGTTTGGGTTTATTTTGCTTGTTTTTGTTTTTTTTCCCCTGATATAACTTTTTGTTTCAAGCAAGTTTTAGGACCTAAAGGTATAATATTTGAGTAGGACCTGAATATATATTTGAGTCTTACACTTTTATTAAGGATTAACTCCAGATCATCTAAGTAAGGTAAAGGAAGCAGGTGAGAAGGCTCAGAGGGTAAAGGCCAGGGACCTGAGTTTAATCTCCAAGTCTGACAAGGAGGAAGGAGAGAACTGACTTAGAAAATTGTCCTCTGACTTCCATATGCATGCACACGCGCACACACTCACACACACACACATAAAATACATAAAGAAAATGAAATTAAAAATGTCTTCACATCAGGTGAAGGTTAGCATATGAACTAAAACCAAAAAAGCTTTCTGAGTTTATGTTGGAGACACCATTGTGGAGTGTCAGCTCGCCAGCTGGGATTCCACCTTTCGCCTCAGGTAGAGGCATTAGCTACATAAGCACTTTACAGTACGGTGCAAAGTAAGATAAGTCCCCGTCCCATACTGACATCAGTTCCACGTTCAACGCAGATGTGAAAGGCAAGTAAACCTCACATGTCCTTACCTGGCAAAGGTTACAAAAGTTTGAGAGGAGCCCTCAGTCACAGCTAGGGAATAGTAGATGTCTGATCTTAACAGAGCAGTGTGGATTTTCTCCTTCAATGACAGGTTGTCTTGAATTCAGATGCCCAAGTCACATAAAGGATTTTTTAAATTAATAAAAATTCATTGTTTATAAAATTTAAATTTGCATGTATGTATGGGTGTTTTGCCTGCATGCATGTCTGTGCACCATGTGTGTCCACAGTCCCCCTACAGAGTAGGGAACATATCCAGTAACCTGGGACTGGAGTTACAATTGGTTGTTAGCCACCATATGGGTGCTGGAATTCAAACCCAGGTCCTCTAGAAGAGTGGCCATTGCTCTTCTGAACCATCTCTCCAGCCCCTACATATAATTTTGACATCTGTCTTCCATGGTTTAGAAGGAGTCAGGCTGCCTCTGTAACTGAGCCACAACCAGCAATGAAAACCTAGTCCCAGAGCGTAGATTTGCAGGCCTTTCAGGAAGCTGTGCCAAGACATCCTCCATGCTAGCATCAGCCAGGATTTCCGCCGTTGGTGTTTGATTCCCGCCCCACTGCTTCCTACAGCAGTTTTCATCTCAGTCTCTTCTTAGCTGCACATATGACACCTGTGTCCTACAAGGGCCAAAGGAAAAATAACTAAAATTTGTTCCTGTCACCCAAAGGTTTGCTTCTTAGTCTTCAGTATCTGTTTTTTATCTTCCTTTCATCTCTGGTCTTTTACCCAGAAAACCTTTTTGGTCTTGCATCTGCGCGCACACATCCAAAAAGTCAATTTTTTGGTAATACACTAAGCCTTTCCAAGCACTCTGTCCTCAGACAACATTGACTTCAGTGTCATTGCGCAAGTTTATCTATCACTTCGGGTGCAGCAGAATCTTATCATGAAAACTTAGCCCTATAATAAGCATCCTGACAGTTAGGAAACAGCCATCTCATTGACAGAATCTGCACACAGAGGGTGTATAGAGAACTATAGAGAATTGGCTCTGGGGAGGAAGCCAAAACAGTAGAATCAGAATGCTGATTTGGAAAAAATGGAAGAAGAGGAGCTAGTAAGATGGCTCAGTGGGTAAAGACTCACTGCCATGCTTAATAACATGAGTTTGATCCCCACATGGTGGAAGGAGAGAACCAATTTCTTTATGTTGGCTCCTACATCCAGATATGCATGTGACATTCACACCCACCCACATATGTACATGCATAATAAATAAGTAAAAAGTATGATTTGAAAAGAGAAATGGAGAATAAGCCAGGCAGGTGGTCACATGCCTCCAGTATATAGGAGGTCACTAGTTTGAGATGAGGTTGGCCTATGTAGCAGAGAGAGACAGACACACAGACAGACAGACTTTAGTTACTCTTCTATTGCTATGATAAAACTTCTTTATAGAAGGAAGCTTTGTGTGGGGCTTGCTGATCCAGAGAGCTAAGACTTGATGATGGTAGAATGGAGGTGGTCGGTGGCAGACAGCTGGAGCAAGAACTGCAAGAAGGAAGCACAGCCCACTGAGAATGCCAGGGGTTTTTGAAACATCAAAGTCCTGCCCCAGTGACACTCCTGTTTAAAGTAAGGCCACACCCCCTAACCCTTCCCAAACAGTCCCACCAACTGAGAACCAAACATTCAAATGTATGAGCCTATTCTCATCCAGACCACCACAGATTGGTGTGAAGCTCACATAGAAGGACAGATGAAACATATGCCCATGCTGCCTCTAGGACCCTGAGCTTCACACCCAGAGGCGCCTCTAGAGGATATGGAAGGCTGCAGGCCAGCCTTGGGCAGAGCACTTCCACCATAACCGTTCTTTGTGTGGAAGTCTCACTTTGGTATCTTTTGTGGAAATAGAAAGAAGGGAAGTATATGAGCTTTTCATTTAAAAAAAAAAAAATGGAAAACCGAGGCAGATGTTGTGGTGGGCATACACAATGCCAGCACTGAAGAAGTGGAGGCAAGAAGATCAGAGTCATCCTGAGATACACAGTGAGTTCAAGGCCAGCCTAGGCAACAGGAGACCCTGTCTCAAAAGCTATTTTAGGATTTGGGAGGGTTATTTTTGTTTTTAAAAGTTGACTGCTAGCCGGGCGGTGGTGGCGCGTGCCTTTAATCCCAGCATTTGGGAGGCAGAGGCAGGCGGATTTCTGAGTTCTAGGCCAGCCTGGTTTACAGAGTGAGTACCAGGATAGCCAGGGCTACATAGAGAAATCCTGTCTCGAAAAAAACCAAAAAAAAACAAAAAAAAAAGTTGACTGCTTCCTAATCAGCAAAATAATAGAGAGAGGCCTCTAACACAAAGGACAGTCACCTTACTTGCCTTTTTCACTTTGATGGACTGTAATTTGAGACCATGACACTAAATAAACCTTTTCCCAAAAGTTCCCATGTTTAGAGGACTGTTCCCACCCAAAAGTCCTCACTTTGCAGATTAGAAAACAAGAACCTAAGGCAATGTCCTAAGTGTCCCAGTGGTGCCTCGGCACTGCATAACCGCTGAAGACCATGCCTTCTGGTGGACTGATGTCACTTTCTGCCACGGGACATGGTATTTCTGAACCACTAACTATGTGCACTAGGGTGCTTTACAGAGTAGTCACTAGAAGTAGGCTATGTCCAGGAGTGGGATGTGTGTCTGTCTTTCTGTGTGTCTGTGTACATATCAGTGTGTCTGTGTATGTATTTGTGTGTTTCTGTGTATGTATCTGTGTGTCTATGTCTGATGGACTTGAAACAAATTCCATATTAGTTTTCCCAGTTTATATGTGTGGGGGTTTTTTGTTGCTGTTGTTGTTTTCATTTTTGTTGGTTTTTTTGTTTTGTTTTGTTTTGTTTTGTTTTGTTTTGAGACAGGGTTTCTCTGTGTAGCCCTGGCTGTCCTGGAACTCACTCTGCAGACCAGGTTGGCCTCGAACTCAGAAATCTGCCTGCCTCTGCCTCCCAAGTGCTGGGATTAAAGGCGTGCGCCACCACCGCCCAGCCCAGTTTATATGTGTTTATTCAACAAACACATAATAGGCTTTTCTGGCAGGCCCTCGCTCTCTTAAGGCCTACTTTCACAGTTACTTGTACAAAGAACTCTGACTTAGAGATATGATACTGTCTTTTAAAACTTCACACCCCAGACTCACTGGCCTGAGAGGGCTCTTCATCTGCATCTTCAGCCCTGAGAGACAGCCCAATTTTTCTGATCCTGGTAGTGAACGCTGGCTTGTTTCTTCTCTCTCTTCACCGTGCCTTCACACATAGCTGTTTGTTCGGTGCCTGAATAGCAGTTCCCTGAGTCCAGTCACCACCAGGAATCCCTTGGGCCTTTTGTGCCCAGAGTAGCGTCCCAGCTTTTCTCCTTGAGGGGACTGAGTGATCCTTCCAGGGTCCTCCACGCCTCCCTCTCTCTACAGTTGTTCTAGAACAATTGTGTGATCACCAAAACACACACAGGTCTTCACTCGATAACCTGGAAGAGTACTGAACCCCAGTAGAGACCTTGTCCTTTGACAGAAGCAGGCAGCTGTCACTGTGTCAGGCATTTATCAGCCCAACCCTGGGTCTACCAACAACAGTGTGCCCCCAGAATTACTATTCCTCTCAGTGTCTTTCACTACATTACTGAGGTGTTCTCAGAAAGGTCAGTGACTCACATGCTGTGGTATATTATATACATAACAATTAGGGTTTAATTTTTAGTAAATGTCACTCTAATGTCCCATTGGTTCTCTTACTAAAATGATTCTGTGGTTATTCCTGTGATTAAAAGCATTATATGGCTCAGCATGTCAACAGGTTTCTGTAATTCCAGCAGTCTGAGGCTGAGGTGGGAGGATTATGAGTTTGAGACCAGTCTACAGTATGTAGCAAGATTTTTAAGAAAATAAGACTTTGTGGGAGAAAAAAAGCAAGATGCTGGTTTAAAAAAAAAAAAAAAAAAGCAAAGACAGCTGCTTTAAGTGTCTGCTTTTCTGTCCTTGCTAATGAGAGTGTAGGTGACCATCTCTGCAGCCCATGTGAGCTGGTAAGTGAGCAGACCTTTCCATGGTAAGGGGTAGCCATTCCCCTTCCACAATTTAGACTTTAAAAAGAAAATCAAGGGCTGGTGAGATGGCTCAGCAGGGAAGAGCACCGACTGCTCTTCGGAAGGTTATGAGTTCAAATCCCAGCAACCACATGGATGTCCTCTTCTGGTGTGTCTCAAGACACCTACAGTGTACTTACACATAATAAATAAATAAATCCTTAAAAAAAAAAAAAAGCTAAAAAAAAGAAATAATGTTTAAAAAAAAAAAAGAAAAACAAAACAGCACCCCCTGACTTGATGATGAGCAGGCTTCATTTCCCAGTTCATCTCTAAAAGTATGCACGGGCCCTATACTGATTGTAATCCATCTGCCTGGTGTATTTCTGCTGTCTGTAGTTATTCCTTATATTAATACACACTTTTCATCTTTCGCTCATACACTGAGAATGCTCAAGGCCATTGGAGATCCCACTGCAGGGACCCAACCAGAGAGCCTCTTCAAGACGGATGTGTTTATAGAAAGACTATGGTGTTTACTTGTGTCCTAAGTAATTCTTGCCATCTTTAAGGACAGGAAAGAGCTTCTGAATATATTTTCCTAAGTCACACCATCAGAGTGTTCTAAGACTGTAATTTACAGATAAGCGAATGTCACTGCCTGGAGAGAAGGCCATTTTAGTCACTCCCGTGGTGTTCTGTGCAGAACGAATGCTGTCTGAGTGTGTGTGGATGAACTGTGCATTTACTCTAACCACTCAGATACTTCACCCTGGGCAGTTTGTCCTAACACTGGAAGTTAGAGAATGCCTCTGCTCAGTCTTCAGAGTCTTGTCTTAGTTCCTGCTTTTTAAAAAGTAATAGTTATTTAAATTTAGAAAATTTTCTCCATCCAAACTAAGGCCATCATCAGAGTGCTGCATGGTCTATCCAGTAGAGATAGACTTTCTATAAGATTTCTTGGAGCCTAACATATTATGTGACATGCTTCAAATTCTAATTTTAAAAAAGATTTCTTTATCAGAGACTTCCAATATCTAACATTGAAAACAGAAGAGAAACAAGAAGGTAGAAAATGCTGAGAATAGGAAAAACCCACTAAGAAAATAATTATCATTTCAAACAGCAAAAGGTGGGTGAGTGATCTTGAGAAGTAGCGTAGGGCAGGGAGGGTAGCTCATTGGTGGAGTGATTGCCTAGTGTGTATGGAGTCAGTCCCAGCACCACCAACACCACCCCAAAACCTGAACATTGAATAAAAGAAAACAATGAAAAAGACCAAATAAATCTAAAACTTTGAATATGCAGAAATGACAAAAGACCTGCATTCAAGATATAAGAAGAACTTCTCATATTAAGAAGAAGAAATAGGGTGGTAAGAAGAGAGATAGAAGTCATGGAGAGGCACCTGGAAATCAGGTGGCAAGGAACTCTGGAAGTGCTCAACTCCAGCAGAGGTCACAGAAGCATAAACAGAACAGGAGCATCCCAACCCCAGCATCTTAGCCAAGGTCAGCAGCACCGCCAGTAGGTGGAACAAGGAATCCACAAAACTGCCTCGCAGAACAGATCAAGAGCAGCTACTGACATGGATTGTCTTAGTTAGGTTTCTTCTGCTCTGGTGAAACACCGTGACCAAAAGCAGCTTGAGGAAAAAGGGTTTATTTGACTTAAACATCCTGGGTTCCAGTGCACTAGACAGGAACTCAATAGGAACCTAAAGGGAGGAGTTGATGCAAAAGCCATGGAGGAGTGCTGCTTACTGGCTTGCTCCCCATGGCTTGCTCAGCCTACATTCTTATAGGATCCAGGACCACCAGCCCAGAGGTGGCACTGCCCCCACTTTGAGCAGGGTTCACCCACATCAATCATCAATCAAGAAAATGCACTACAGGTTTGCCCACTGGCTAGTATAATGGGAAGGAACATTTTCTCAGTTGAGGCTGCCTCTTTCTAAATGGCTATAGCATGTATCAAGTTGACATAAAAATCAACTTTCACGTGGATGTTTTATAACCTTTGACCCCACTTCGGAAAACTTCTTGGAAGTGGCTCACACCTGCAAGCCCAGCAGGGGATTGGGAGATGGAAGCACAAGGATCCAAAGTTCTAGGCCAGCCTCAGCTGTGTAACAAGGTGAAGGCCAGCCTAATCTACATCAGATCCTGTCTTAGAGATCCAGAATACACAGAAGTTTCCTGAGAAAGGATAGAGTCACAGCTTAGTAGCAGAGCACTGGTTAGTATGCACAAGGCCTGAGCTTGTCTTCAACACCACAGAAAAAGGAGAGCAGAGGGCTAAGGGATTGTGATTGACAATAAAGACAGGATTTCACAAAAGGCAAGGTAAAAAGAAGAACACGTAAATGCCCAACCCTCCAGGTGGAAGCAAAAGGGTTGCTTCTAGACCTGAGCCACACTCGGGAATGTCTCAAAAGAAGAGACCAGCAGACATAAGGACCTCCTGTGTGCAAAGTATAGAAAGATATGCCAGAGATATTTCTTACAACCGGGTATGGTGGGGAACATCTTCAGTCTCAGTCCTGGGGAGGCAGAGGCAGGCACAGATCTCTGAGACTACAGCCAGCCTGGTTTGCATATCAAGTTCTAGGGCAGCCAAGGCTAAAAAGGTACAAGAGCTGACAGCTGATGGATCAGTGGGTAAGAGTGCTTAATGTATGCATGTGGCCCGGTTCAAATCCCCAGCACCCACATAAAAGGCAGACACAGTTGCATATTGCTATAATTGTAGCATTGGGGAAGAAACAGATGGGCCCCAGGAACTCACTGGCCAGCCAGCAAAACCAGAGAAGCAAAGTTCCAGTACAGTGAGAGATGCTGTTTCCAGGGAATAAAGTGGAGAGCAACAGAGGAAGATACCCAGCTTTCTCCTCTGGCCTCTACATACATGCACAAAGACATGTATATTTGTAACAACAACAAATAAAATCATGTTGTATACAGTCAATTAAACACTTTGGAGCAATTGAAATAAATGAGCCACAGCCACATTCATCAATACGGATAAGTTTGAAAAGCAATATTGAACAATAAAAGCAAGTTACACGAGCTTGCCTAGAGGGGCCAGTTTATATTCCTGTGTGAAAACTTGATGACACCGTAGCCATAACTGGGCAAGTCAGGCAAACTGTAAGCTTTTTCTGTTGGACATCTACCCAGCTCACTTAGTACCTGCCCCACGTGTGTTCCTAGCACCTTTTACAAGTTGTCCCCTATGTTAACAGGGCCTGAGAAATCTTGTCCCTTGCTATTCTTTGGCTCTTCCACACCCATGGGACATCCTCCCTCACTCTTCAGGAACCCATGACAGAGCAGTGACTCCTCTGTACTGGCTAGCTCCTAGAGGAACTAATGGCAGATTAGTGAGAAGATATGGCCATAGTCACGCTTGAATCCCTTGGTGACAAGATATTCCTGGGCCTGACAATGTCTGGAACACAAAGTAAACTTGAGCCAAATGAATATTCTGTATTCTCTCATAGGGAAATAAAAACTGGGGAAGGCAGAGAGTTAAAGCCATGAGCTAGATCTACTAGCATGCAGTGTGTGGTTTCCCTTTCAACTCTTGGTGACTTTCTGTTTAAATAGCAGTCTGAGGGAAACACCCCTTCCTGTTTCCCACTTGCTTGGTTAACCCAGGCTAGACATCCAAAGCACAACTAGCAATTGGTCCTAAGTTACCAGGAGCCCTTTCTGCCGGCAAGTTCCAAGTCTAAACCTGGACCTTGACTCTCTACCACAAATTCCTTGTCCCCAAATGCCCTTACACCCCCTGAGACTCCAGAGAAATGAAGGTGGCAGGCTGCTGCCCTGGGCTGCTTTGTGTTATGGTGAGGAGGAAGTGGAACCTTGTGACTTCCAGAGTTTGGCTGTCATGTTAATGTAAGCTTTTTCAGATTTAAATGCATGCTGTGTGTAGACCAGTGATAGCAGTTATCACAGTAATCTATAATCCCGCATCTGTAGGGATGTTACTCTGGAAGGGCAGGTGACACCATTACACTTCTGCAGTCTGCTCATCCTGGGAAGAAGCCACCTCCACAAGATTTATATTTACTTAAAAGATAAATAATTAAGATGCTGGGTCTTCTTCATTTTTACTAGCAGATCTAGTTTGAGAGAGAGAGAAGACAACACAGTATATGGAATCACAGTGGGCTCCACGGGGTTGTTAAGACATTTCAATATTTTTAATCATTTATGGAGCACTTCATATCTGTAAATTCCTTACAAATAATTTTATTGCACATTTAAGTGTTTTACTTATGGTGGATATCCATACAGAGTGGTTATAAAATGAAATAGGAGCTTTTACTGCATAAAAATTGTTTTAAAATATGTGAACAGATTTTTCTCATGTACCTATTTTTGCCTACACACAATTCTAATTGACTTTCTAATGTGTTAAACAGATACCAACATACAGTGTGGCATCATAAAACTTAACATTAGGAGATTCAGTATCTACTACAGTCGTCCCTTGGTATCCATGGAGATGGTTTTCAGAACCCCAGGGAGGTACTAAAACCTGTGGGAGTTCAGATCCCTTGTATACCATGCATAGTGGCTGTGTGTTTGTTACACAGCCCCCCCCCCCCCCCCCCCCCCCCCCCCCCGGTGTAGTTGTCCCTACTGCATTCCTTCTAACTCCGAAGCCCTCAACTGTGTGTGTGTGTGTGCAGCTGTAGGCTGTGTCAGGGAGTCTGGCATGAAAACAGCCCACACGAGGTTTTCTAAGACTGTCCATTGGTTAGATTTGTGCCTGCAGATTGTGCAGGTACAGAGGGCTGCTGGGTCTAAATCCTTAATCTTTTCAACACACTCCCACACCTGAACTCTGCTTCCTGCTTGCCTGAGCCTAGCATGGGCACCTACACAGTAGCTACATGTGAAATGTTGGTGCTAAGAAAACTGGGCAGCATTGAAAGAATCCACTTGGAGGCTGCTTGTCGACTGGGCCCAGTTGGCCCTGTCTGGGTGACGATGGAGCTTTCACTGGAACTCAGTGACTTTGCTGCCTTCCACACCCCACCGCCCTTCAGTTTCCCAGTTATTTTGCTCTCCTTCCCCTCCACTCCTAGTGCTGAACCAGTGTGAACCAGTCTGGGTCTCCACCAACAACTAATTTGTTCAGCCTTCTCTCCCAGAGTCCAGGAAAGACAGTGGTGGTCCACTTGAGCAATGACACAGTGGCTTGGTTATCATGTGCACTTTCCACGGAGCTGGTCCTACTCCTCTCTGCTTCCTGCAGCTGGCCACCGCAGTCTTGCTTGTTTCTCCAGCAGTTACCACAGTCCTTCCAGCCTATGAATGGTGGCCATGGTAGGGCCAGGTGAGCAGCAAGCTGAGCAAGTCAGGAATGCTGTGCATTTCTCCCAGGAATAATGCCACCATGGACTCTTTTTAAAAAAAAAAATTATTTATTATTATATGTAAGTACACTGTAGCTGTCTTCAGACATACCAGAAGGGGGCGTCAGATCTCATTACGGGTGGTTGTGACTCAGGACCTTCAGAAGAGCAGTCAGTGCTCTTACCCGCTGAGCCCTCTCTCCAACCCCCACCACGGACTCTTAAAGCCTACACAGCATCCAGTGGGAGGCCCTCATCACAGCGCCCTTACAGAGGAATAGTGTGAAAACCTGCTAGTGCCTCTGTAGCCTGGAGCCATCAAACACACCCTGCTGCAGACCACTGGGCTTCTTTCTTCTCTCTCTTTCTTCAGGGTTAGTCCTAGGAGGAAAATACTGAAGAGGCCATTCGTGCCTACTGTTTTCCAGAGAGAATATTACATTTACATTGACCCTCTGTCACTTTAGTACCTCCTTATTTGTCCCCACTTTTATCTTTTGAAACCTTTTTCTGATTTCTTAGACTAACAAAGGCATTTGTGTGTGTGTGTGTATACATATATGCATATATATGTGTGTGTATATATATATGTATATATACCCATATATATATATACATATATATATATGTATATATATAATTTGTGTTTCTTTGTTAGTTTAAGTAAACATTTTTATTTGCTGTTTTGTTTTGCTATGAGCTTACTGGCTGCTCCCAATTCTTTGAATGTCTGTTTATGAGAATTGCTACAATAAAGAATACTTTTCTAGGCTGAGTTATGGGTCAGCCAATAAAGTACCTAACTATGTAACTAGGTGAACCTGAATTTGATCACCAGAACATGTGTTAAAACACTACGCATGCTCTTATACATTTGTAATCACACACTTGTAATCCCCGAACTGGGGAAACAGAGCAGAGACATGTGCTTAGTAAGTGCCTGCTGTGTACAGAGGAGGGTACCTCACGACTCACTGCTCAGCCAGTCTGGCCTACTTGGTTAGTAAGAGACCCTGCCTCAAGAAAACAAGATGGAGCACATCTGAGGAATGATACCCAAGATTGTCCTCTGACTTCCACAGCCTTGTGAAAACACACCAAACTCATTTCCATCTGAGACCCATAAGAAGTAAGGAAGGCAACTGTTAGACACTGTTGGCCTTTGGTGGCCAGTGACCATTGAGACCCAAGATTCTTTCATCCCCAAGAACTGAGTGCATCCGTCCCCTCAGTGCAGCCATGCTGAGCATATGCATGAGCCAATGAAGATCAGGAGCGTTTACAAAGGGCTGGAAGGTGAGTCTCCACCCACAGCCCTGCCAGCTTGATTAGAGGAGGACAGGGTACAAGTGAGTCAGGAGTAGAGCAGGGTGGGGGGTTCAGAGACCAGGACAGACATGGAGTTTCTCAGAGTTGGCCAGTAGGAGTCAGGTGAAGCTCTTTTGAATAATTGATGTAATTATGCCTCCCCTAATGGTTGCATTAGCCCTGGGCAGCTGGCTGTGCTGATGCGGGTGTGTGCTTACACAGGCAGACAAAGGAAAGGACCTGACGGAGCTGTGGGCTTCAGTCAGTCAAAGAATGGCGAGACTAAGGAAAGTGTATGAGACACATGCTTAGTAAGTGCCTGCTGTGTACAGAGGAGGGTACTATGCATCCTTAGCAAGTAAGCAATCATCCTTTCTCCAGGACTAGTCCACAAAACACCCATAGCTGTTTTGTGACAGCTGCATCCCCCGGGTCTGCTCAAGGCCACTCTGTAACAACTCCTGTTCTCAGTTTCATAAGAAAATAGGCAGGTCGTCGGCCTCTAACCTGTGTGGCCATCTTAATACTTTTCCAGTTTTCTATTTTCACCCTTCCTACATTTGTCACAGTGAAAAGTTGAATCCTTGTCCTCAATGGAGAAAGATGTGGATAATTTTTTTATCCAGGAACAACTAAGCCTTACCCAGGTGCACATTATCTTAGGACTGCCACGGCCTTTCATTTTGGGTTTGGAGTTTGGAGTTTTCCTGTTGTTGTTTGTTTGCTCATGGGCTTTCTTTCTTTCTTTCTTTATTTATTTATTTATTTATTTATTTATTTATTTATTTATTTTTGGTTTTTCAAGACAAGTGTTTCTCTGTGTAGCCCGGCTGTCCTGGAACTCACTCTGTAGACTAAGCTGGCCTTGAACTCAGAAATCCACCTGCCTCTGCCTCCCAAGTGCTGGGATTAAAGGAGTGGACTACCACCGCCTGGCTGGCGTTCATGGGACTTTTTGTTGTTTCTGTTTTGTTTTCTGTTTTGTTCTGGTTTAAAGTTAGGGTTTTTATTGCTGTGAAGAGACACCATGACCACAGCAACTCTCGTAAAGGAAAACGTTTAATTGGAACTGGCTTACAGTTCAGAGGTTCAGTCCATTGTTGTCATGATGGGAAGCATGGGGGCATGGTGGCAGACATGGTGCTGAAGAGGAGCTGAGAGCTCTACATCTAGATCAGCAGGCAGCAGGAAGAAAGGGAGATACAGTGAGACTGGCTTGAGTTTCTGAAACCTCACCAGTGACACACTTCTTCCAACAAGGCCACGCCTACTCCAGCAAGGTCATACCCCGTAATGGTACCACTCTCTATTGGGCCTCTGGGAGGCATTTTCTTTTAAACCACCACACCTAGACTGTCCTCAAGCTCACTATGTAACCTCATACTGTGTAAGGCTGCAGGCATATGCCATCACACCCAGCTCCACCACCCCTGCTTGGGATCCAGGTATGCCGATTTGGGCCTGAAAGGGTTGCTGCAGTCTGGTCACTCTGAGTCCCCACAGTCACCCACTGCCCAGCACCCTGTGCCATCCTCTGACTCCAGCCCTACCTCTCTGTAGTTTTATAGCTTCCTGAGCTCCATGTGTTCTCTTCCCAGGCTACACAGGTTTCAGGGACTCCAGCTTTCCAGTGCCACAGTGGCTGGGTTCACCATTCACTCCAGCCACTTGTTATCTCATAAGACTTCATGAACCCTGGTCCCAGCAGGCTAGGTGCTTTTCCCATCTGAGTGACTGATCTTGGAAATATGTATGTGAGCAAGCATGCATCTTCTCACGTCTTCCTGCATGTGTGCACACTTGCATGTCCAACAGTCTTTAGTTATCTAGAGTTACACTGAATCAAATGTCACACTGTTGAATCATGTCCCTTCCCTTCTTTCTGTCTCACCCTGGTAGTTCCTCACCTTGTTCCACAGTTCAGAATCTAAAATTCATCCCACCCAGCACCCCAGTATATCAGCACTAGCCTGCTTCTCCACCCTCTGTACAGTCCTATGACACAAGCCCGCCTCCCTCAGATTCTTCAAGTTTTCATGAACAAGATGGTTTTTGTTTTGTTGTTGTGTTTTTCTGTTTTGTTTTTTTTTCTTTTTGGTTTGGTTTGAGTTTTTAGATTTTTGAAAGAGTGTAGCCCTGGCTGTCCTGGAACTCACTCTGTGGACCAGGTTGGGTTGGCCTCGAACTCAGATCCACCTGCCTCTGCCTCCTGAGTACTATGTTTAAAGGCATGCACCATCACTGTGCGCCATCACTGCCTGATGGATGGTTATTTTTTTTTTATTTTATAAATATGAGTACAATTATAGATGTCTATAGACATAACAGAAGAGGGTGTCAGATCCCATTACAGATGGTTGTGAGCCACCATGTGGTTGCTGGGAATTGAACTCAGGACCTCTGGAAGAGCAGTCAGTGCTCTTAACCACTGAGCCACCTCTCCAGTTCTGATTGTTAAATCTTAATTTTGAACTTCTCACCTCTGCCATACTGCAGCTGTTTTGGTCACCACTGTGAATTGGTAATAAGAAAGAAGTAAAAAGTGTGCACAGGCAGGTTTCTTTTTGTTGTCGTGGCCTTAGCCCAATAAGATGCCTTTCTTACTCTCTGTGCCAATCCAGTCAGGACTGCCTTCATACCACAGCCCTCCTGAAGTAACTGCCAGCATTTGCTATCCACAGCCATAGTGTGGACAGACAAAGCTTTCTGGCTATGCAGTATCTGTTGCAGCTACACATCTCTACAGTAGCTAAGCACAAGCCAGGGTTTCACTGTAGCAGCACCCAGAGAAGTCTGGGAACCTCTCCACACAACCTCTCCAGTCAACTGCACACAGATCGGTGCCAGCCTTGGCTGTAACGAGTCTCCTGACTCCCTTAGTATCTATTCAGACCTTATAAATCCACTCAGGAAGCCTCGCCCTTTAAACCAACACTCTTGGAGTTTGTAGCTACTGCTGAGGCGTGGCCTCACCTGCCTTGAAATCGCCCCTTTCTTCTCACACAGGTGGCTCATGCTGCCTCATCCTCACCTTTGCAGCCCTCACTCCCACCCCCTCACTCCCACCACTCTCCAAGGCTTTGCACTCTGTCTTCCTCTGGAGTCCCTGGCTCTCCTGCTCACTGGGATGCTCTTACCTGCCTTTTCCTAAAGGAAGGCTGCTCAACTCTGTCTACATCTGGTGCCACTAGCAGGCAAGGCCAGTGTGCCTGAGCAGGAGCATAGCAAGGGAGCAGCAGTGCACTGTGTTGGCCCAGACACAGATCAGAGTCTTGACAGATCGTTCCCCCTCTTGCTCTCTCCCGTTTGTAATTCAGAGCAAGTATACATAGGCTCTTGTCGTATGGTGTGAGCATTGCCGAGTTTAGAGAGAGCATTTGAGTAAATTATCGTAACTAATCTAAAGATATCTCTGAGCTACGAGTCAGAGCGGGAGTCCTACACAGAAACTGGTGCTGTGGTTTGGACAGTGCAGAGAAACACAGCACCAGGTTCATCCTAGCAGTTGACTGCTGGTTCTCAGACTGATGGGCTGTGTGTGACCTGCACTGAGGAAAGCCATAGACTCCTTGTTGTGAACAGTAAGTACTCAGTGTCTAGAACACTTGGCTGAACAGTGTCCTCTTCACCAGAAGGAGGCAAAGCTCCAGGGTTCTGATCCTCCAGCTAGCACTTGCAGCTTCCTGGATGTCTAGGCCAGTACAGTCTGTCACTTTCTGCAGGAGCAAGGAGGAACCGAAGCTGAGAAAGCTTAGTTGGTGTGCACACTGTCATCCAAAATGGAAGGGAAGGGTTCTCCCACAGGGCGTGGGGCTGGCTGGAGTGTGCTGCGCGACACTCGGAGGATTTCCCTGTATGCTTTTATCAACCACTACCCTCCAAGTATCTTCGTCAGAACAGCTGTGGATGGTAGAGCATTCAGATGATTGAAGGTTTACTGAAGGGAACGCCCCACCTGTGCAGCTATAGGGAAGTTGTCATCCATGCCAGGGCAGCATGTTCTGATGGCATGACTGCTTTGTGGTTACCCATGCTCCTGTAGGCAACCCCACCTGTGCTCTCTAAGGAAACCAGTAAACTCGTGGGCTCCCCTGGTTGAACTTCAGTTTGTCATTGGTGACTATAAGGAGGGGCAATACATCTGTCTCCCCGGGGAAAGTCTCCACAACAGTCTCTCACTTAATATTTCATCCATCAGGCACAGTCCACGGCCTCAGCTTGTAAATTGTGGCCAACCCTGAACCTGAAAGGTTAAATGCGTGCTTTAGCCTTCACCAGTGAGGCCTCTTGTCTCCTAACTGTCAAGGCAGTCTCCTACCTCAGCTATCATGTGAAGCTAGAGCACACACATCTGCTCCTACCTAGGGATCCCAGGTAAAAGCTGAGAGCCATTGTCTACACAGGAGCTTCCCATGAGCAAGGCCGCTGCTCTGTTTCCTCATTGGTTTGGGGTACCAGGAGGGACTTGGGTGCACCCGTTCATGCATAGAGAAAGTATGTGCCAGACTCTATGTCTTTAAAAGCAGGTCGTATCCCTCCCCTGTTTTGAATTCCTCGGGGGCTTCCTATAGCCCTTTAGATTAGGCCTTTGCCTGTACCCTACTGTCCAGGCTCTTCTTCCTCAAGCAGCCCTTTTTGGAGGGAGCCCAGATAATATTTGTGGTGCCTGTGCCCTCCCTTTTCTTTCCCTGCCTGGTCCCTGAGTATCCTGTTCCTTCCCTCCTTGTCCCTCCTCTCCATCACATCTGAGGTTCAGTTGACCACCCAGCTGTACACACCCACCTCACTCACACACTAAACTTCTTGTTGGAGAGCCACTCACCATGTACATGGTCATTCCATCCATCCCTGCAAGGCACTGAATGCCTGTCCTCCTTGTGAGATCCTAGTAGTAAAGAGGTCATTTATCACTTTGTCCAGCTGTTGACAGCCTGTTTGTTGACTGACTCATATGGCCACAAACACAGTGTAGTTAGTGCTGGTTGTATTGAGAAACCATGTGTGAGGATCTCTTTTGTTCCTGAAAAGGTTGAAACACTGATGTTGTCCTGAAGTACTACTTCGTGATCCCTTTGTTACTATACAGGGAAGAGCCTGAGCAAATAAATGAGTCATTTACCCTTGCTACCAGCCTTTCCATGCCTTAAGTTTTGACTGAGTGTAGCATGAAGGAAATGTATTATGTGTTGGTGGGCAGTCCTGCCTGTGCCCAGTTCACTGACTATTCATATGGAAGAAGTAGAATTGTGCTGAACATATAAGATGCCATATTTTATAGCCTGTGCTGCTCCAACAGAAACAATGAAAATATATCTGACACACTTAACATAAAATTGAACCGATTCAACATTGACAGAGATCATAGTCTAGCCCTTTCTGTTACAGAGGAAGTCAGACTTATTAGGGCTTGGGGAGCTATCCAGTAAGACTATCCAGTAAGACCTCCCCATGTCGTAGGCATCATCCACTTTTACTGTTGGGTCTGAATGTTGTGACACACCCGTTCCTTGTACCTTTTACTGCCAAGTCACAGTGGCCATGTCGTCAAGTGACACTAACTTCTGCACCAGCTAGCCAGATGCCCTTGCCCTGGTTGCTAACTACTCCCACAAAGCAATAGTGTGTGTGTGTGTGTGTGTGTGTGTGTCTGACTGACACCGCCTGCTCCTATTCTTACAGAGCTGCAGGAACTGGAGGGCAGCGGTTGACCTGTGTGGACGCCTGCTCACAGCCCACGGACAAGGCTATGGCAAGAGTGGGCTGCCCACCAACCACACCACAGACTCCTTGCAGGTGAGAGCCCCTGTTGTGTTCTTACCTAGTTCATCATCACTTGGGGACATACAGGGACCACGTAAGGTCCTTTCAGGCCTCATACAGGCCTTTCATGTAAGGTGAACAGAACAAGCATTTCCATGGGTCCTTCCTTCCCAAATTAACTGCATGTTTCATCCTTCCTAAACGACTTGAGGATCTGTCTCCAGCAAGCATCGAGCTCACCTATTCTAAAACGAGGCATGTGAAAAGAGAGATGTGCATGGAAGATGTGTCTCCTCTAAGGAGACACAGCCTTAGAAGCCCTTGAGGACTCACCACTCCACACTCCACCACTGAGAAGAGCTTGCAGAGGCCTATCTGTGGAGCAGCTATGGTGGGCGCCTTGCTCTCGGGTGCCTTCCCACCAAGGGCTTACGCACTTGGAGAATGGGGGTACTGGTAGCTCAGCCCCGCTGCCCTCCTGCCTCCATGTCTAGAGTCATACTCGTGGGAATGCTGCCTAGCATCCTTTCATGCTGTGCTCTTGTTTGTAAAGTCGTGGCTAAGGTGCTCTTCTCAGATACAGTCCTCTCACTGTCCTGACCATGGCAGCTTCCTCCCGCCCCATGCTCAGTGGACTCTCCCCATCTGTGGGTCAGCATACTCAGGAAGGCAAGTGGAGGGGGTTCAGTGTAAAGCCCATTGCTCACTGGCCCTGGCAGTGACTCCTGGAGGCCTCATTTTCCTTGTCTTGGGTGTTATATGTCAAGTTTGACGTACAACAAAAAATTTTGACGTGTGCATCCATTGTGGGTTGAGCAGAGCATTCTAATGTGGACATTATCTCATACTTAATGTATGATACTTGTACAAGTGAGATCCTGCAATGTTTGCCTCTTTGTGCCTCAAGTACCTCACTTAGCATAATGTTCCCCATGTGGTCTCATGACAGGATTTTCTGTTCTTTAGTGTGATGGGTATTCCACCAAAGCCCATACATATGCTGTGTTTGCCTTACCCCCCAGTAAGCACCTCCCTGACCTGTCAGTAAGAGAAGCCCAGCCTTCAGTTAGGACGTCACTCTAACCTGAGTCCTCTGTCTCTGCTGGGCCTTCAGCAGTATAACCTCAGGTGCTCACCTTGCTCACACCTCACAGACTACCCTCCAAGCCCGTGTTTGCACCCTTCCCTGTGCTTGCAGGTCCTCCCCAGAGTCAGCCCTTCCATTCTGAAGGGCCATCCTCACACAGCCTGAGTACCCAACCCGTCCCTGCACTTCTCTGCTGTCCTCACTGGTCCCTGCAGGGGGTGGGGGGAGCTGTTTTCTCTTCATTAGCTGATGTGCTGCTTAGGCACACACCTTGTATTATTGAATTAGGTTCAGCTAATGAAATTCCTCACATTGCTGTGTGGTGCTCAGCAGTGTGTTTGTAAACATGGAACTGTGTAAACTTGAGGACAGCAGTAATCGTAGCCCTGAGCCCCGGCTTTCTCATGTTAGAGGTAGGGCCCCACACAAGGCCACTAGGACAGGGCAGGGCTGACACGGGTGTCCAATCCTGCATTTCAGCTCTGGTTTGTGAGGCTGGCGCTGCTGGTGAAGTTGGGCCTTTTCCAGAATGCTGAGATGGAATTTGAACCCTTTGGAAACCTGGATCAAGCGGACCTGTATTATGAATACTACCCACATGTGTACCCAGGACGCAGGGGTAAGGCAGCTGCCTCATGCCAGTGTGTTTGTGTTCCACTCTGCTTTGCTGTGCTCTATACAGACCTCGAAACGCTGGCCTTTCTTTACCTACCCATGTCTGGAAACCCAAATCGGTAGTCTAGCACAAAGCACAAAGCTACAAACACTCATGCCGTTTTGTGAACATGCTGACTAGGAAGCACTTGGTGTTTTCTGGGCCTCCTAGAGGCCAGCTGACCAGCACCCGCTAGAACCTGTTACCCAGTGTTCTCCAGGTGAACGTTGCCATTGTGCCACGGCCTAGCAAAAGTGCGTATGCTCCTGAAATTTCTGCTGGCAGCTGCTGGGAGTCTCTGTTCATAATTTATTTTTAAAATGTGGTTATAGCCATGGAGGGCATTACAGTCTCTACCATTGTTTGGAAACACAAGGCCATAGCATGGACTGTTCTAAGACGGGCAGAAACCAAGGCTGGAGAAAAGGAGATTGAAACTGTCTAAAGCCTTTTGTCTAGTGTGGTGGTTTGGACGAGAAGGCTTACTCCGCAGTTGGTGGAGCTCATTGGGAAGAGTTAAGATATGTGGCCTTGTTGGAGGAGGTGTGTCCCTGGAAGTGAGCTTCTAGGTTTCAAAAGCCTCCAGTGCTTCCCAGCCCTTGCTCTGCCTTGTGGTTGTGGATCAGGATGTGAGCTCTCTGCTGGTCCTTTGCTCCACCATTGTGGACTCTAACCCCCTGAAACTGTAAGCCAAAATAAGCCCTTCCTTTGGTAAGTTGCTTTGGTCCTGGTGCTGTAGCACACCAATAGAGAGCTAAAGCACAGAGGTGGAGGGATGCCTTAGAGAGGCAGCAACTCTCTGTCACATGGAAGAAGCCATCTTGGGAGGACATTCAAACATGAGACTTAAGGCCATTCTCATTCAAACCATTACTCGTTACTGTATTAAAATCCCCAAGAATTCACCATAAAGAAGGACGGGGTGTTTTGATTCACGGTTTCAGAAGGCACACAGTCCATCACAATGGGAAGTATGGTGGGTGTGAGGCAGCTGGTCACAGCTCATCTGCAGTCTGCGTGCAGAGGTGAGTGGATTGCTGGTGCTCCACTCAGTCTCTGAATTCATTCCTGGGCCTCAGCCCATGGGATGGTGCTACTCACATTCAAGGTGGCTCCTCCTATGTCAGTTAAGCATTTCTAGAGATTTTTCTCTAGAAAAATCATGAGGAGATTTTTCTCATGAAGAATAGATATTTTCACCAGGCAGTGGTGGCACATGCCTTTAATCCCAGCACTTGGGAGGCAGAGGCAGGTAGATTTCTGAGTT
>NW_022196912.1:44411661-44430852 GCF_008632895.1 Mastomys coucha | reverse complement strand
AAAAAAAAAAAAACAAGAATAGCTATTTTCCTGAAAGCATAAGCATTTGTTCAGTCCATCTCTGCCGTAGTCTGCCTTAGCCTCAAGGCTAGCAACTGGTTTCAATGGAGTTTTGTCTGTGACCAACAAAGCATAGAATGTGAACCACAGAGTCTCATCTCTCACTGGCACCAAGCTACTAAGCCCATAAGCACATAGCTGCACAAAGGCTCTGGGCTCTTCCTGGTGACATTCTTGAGAAATGCAGATGCAAAATTACTATTTCATTGCAGTGGCTTCTGAGCACTTGACAGCTGGTGGAGGACAGTCTAAAAAGCAGGTGTTTCCTGTGGGAGTGATAAAAAGCTCAGCTCCCCTGGGCTTCTGCCACACTGTCCTGCTGCTCAGTGTCATCAGGTCTCCTGGCCAATAATGCACATTCCTCTGCGAAGACTTTCCAAGGAACAAGCCTCCTTGAAAAATAGCAACATGTTTAAGTGCAGGCGTAGAGTGGCCTGTTGTTGCTGTCCAGGCTACGGCAGTGTCTCTCAGCAGATACACAGCTTGAAGAGCATTCAGATACACAACATACAGATGTGCCACCTGAAGAGCAGGCAGATTTGCAGCCTGAAAAGCATTCAGATCTGTAGCCTGTAGAGCATGCATATGTGCTGCCTGAAAAGCAGGCAAGCATGCAGGCTGAAGAGCATGCAGATATGCAGCCTATATTCTGCTTCTTCCTGAAATTAAATGGCACCTGAATGTGGATGACGAGGAGACAGGAGCTGCGCATCATTAAGCAGCTAATTCGAATTATGAAATGGACATATATCACACATGCTCAAGTGTTAACATGCATTCACGGTGATAGGCTGGACGCTGGCTAATGCTGCTTATCATTTTGTGGCATTACAAGCATAAATGTAAGAATTTGATTCATTCATTTCATTTTAGCTCACAATATATAAGCTAAGCAAACCATTAAAATGTGCTTTTAAAAGGGGGTTATAGTAATACAAACAAATAAATAACTTTTATGGATGAGCTTTAATATATTTCATTTACGATTGGGTATAATTTGTAGCAATTCATGACATTCATAACAAGACTTGATGAACTGTGTGTGGAGCTAATGAGGTTGAGTTTGTTTGTTTTTCTTTCATAAAAGGGACAATGCTGTGTTTGATATATTTCTAGGACATTTAAGCAGTTTCTATCCAATGTTCAGCTGTTCTGCAAGCCCCGTTGGCTTTGTCCTCTGACCCTTAGCCCACTTGGTCTACTGTGCAGAGTCCTCTTCTTGCTCATGGGAGCAGCAAGAATAGCCCCAACATTCACAGTGTCCTGCCTTCTGCCCTCTGCCCTCTGCCCTCTGCCCTCTGCCCTCTGCCCTCTGCCCTCTGAGCCTGCTCTCCAACCACAATCACAGCTCTTTCCCTGCCAAGGTTGTTTGCCCCTCCCCAGCACTGAGGGCCCATGAATTCAACTCCCGTTCCCAGTCCTGCCCCCTCCTAAAATCCATTCCAACCAGGAGCTCCCATGCTTCCAGGTCCAGGGGTTACATGCTCATACATATTCAGTGAACATGCTTGCTGTCTGTGTCAGGAGTTTGTCTTTCTTGGTTTGGGAAAACCACTTTCCCTGCATTGCTAAAATTCCTTCCTGGGAAGAGATTGAAATATGTGTCCCTCCTCCTAAGGTCCCAAGGACACAGAGTCCCGATCCCACTGGTTCATCCTGAGGAACCAGTGTGTTTACTGCAGTTCTCTCTTGTAAGTATAGGGGAGGGACCTACAAGGGCACAGGTGCTCCTCTGCCCAACAGGCTGCACAGAAAGCCTTTACCCAGCCGGGATGAGGGCTTCCCCCAGCTACATAGAGGGAGCCCCCTCCTCTACTCTTCTCTAGCCTGCATTCTCTAGACCCTTCCTGAGCTTGTATGTATTCACTCGGAGTTTCATTTAACAGGTGGTGGGGATTGGCTGGAAAGTCAGGGAAGGGTCTCCTGACCTCATCCTTCATGATAGGTTGTAAATAGTCAGCGAGCCCAATGGGGACAATCCTTCTGGAAGAGGACACAGCTGAACTCCCCCAGGATGCCGACCACTTGGCTCAAGAGCATGAGCACTGTACAGCTCTGCCCTAAGGCACAGTTTAGCCTCTTTTCAGTGCAAAGTTCCTACGAAGATTGGTGTAGGCATCGTTGCACATTTCTCTGTGTGAACATCTATGGGATTCTCCAAGGTCTGAGTTAAAAGTGGTTTTGCTAAAGCCTCTTGTGCCAGAGTTTTCAGTTTAGTAAGAAGCCAGATTGCTGTCAAAACATCCCTGTGCCCTCCTTTCCTTCCCGGCAGCAATATGTGTTTTCTTTCCCTACTCAAGTCAGCAGCATGGTGGAATAACTTGCTGGGCCTGCAGCCCCACCTGTTGGTCTTACTCTTCTCCTGACTCCTGTTCTGTGGGGCTTCCTCCCAGGGGCTCACTCTCACATAGGCTTCATTTCCTGTTGCTCATTTATTGATGTTCTTTCCAGTGTTATGAACATTTAACCCTCTGTTAGTAATTTTGTTCTAGTCCCACTTCCGGCCATATTTATTTCATATATGTGGGTACACTGTCACTGTCTTCAGACACAGCTGAAGACGGCATTGGATCCCTGTTACAGATGATTGTGAGCTACTGTGTGGTTGCTGGGAATTGAACTTAGGAGCAGTGGGTGCTCTTACCCACTGAGCCATCTCTCCAAACCTGCTTTGTTAGTAATTTTAAAAGGAGCCTCTCTGATTCTAGGGAGGATAATGTCCAGGCCTGCAGAAGGGCGCTCTGATTTCAAAGCCCAGCTTAGCCTTTTTGTTTGGCAGCAACTACTGGTGACCTCAATGTATACTATACCTAAGTCATAGCCATAGGCATCCTGGCTGTGTTGTTGGGATCAGACTAGGAATTGAGGCACATGAAGACATGGACCAGAGAACTTTCTGGAATGTATTTTTTTTTAACTGACACCTTCTTTTAAAGATTGATTTATTTTATGTATATTAGTGCACTGTCCTGTCACTTGTCTCCAACACACCAGAAGAGAGCATCAGATCCCATTACAGATGAGACACCATGTGGTTGCTGGGAATTGAACTCAGGACCTTTGGAAGAACAGTCATTGCTCTTAACCGCTGAGCGATCTCTTCAGCCTCTGGAATATTTCCTTAACTAAGCCACAGCACACAGCTGCTCTCGATATCACCTGGACAGTAGCATAGCTCCAGGTACATGAATAGTATTCCCCAGTGGCTATGGACAGCTGTTGACAGCTGCACAGGTACCTTGCTCTCTGTGGAGGCCTGCTATTCTCCCTCCTTCAAGTCCACTTACCACTTTTTCCTTCTCCAACAAAAGGAAACAGGATGTATAGTTAGCTTGACACATGTTCCTGTGGAATCTTCTGCCTCGAAATGTTTTGGGCCCAGAGTCAGCCAACCCTATGACCCCAGATTTGTCTCAGCTATCCACTGCTACCTGTGTACTCCCAGGGGGTGTCGCACCCTCCCCAGGAGACATCTGCCACCCCACCCCTAGCATGGAGGGATGAAACAAAGGGATCAGGTTATACACTGGGCACTAAGGATTATTTTGATTTTGTCTGTTTGTCTGTAATGTTCGGGACAGAACAACTGCTCTTAGCGACTTAAGATCCCTTTCCCAACCCTGTTCTCTGTTTGGCATTAAGAACCTTTCTTGTGCCTTCTGGGTGCCTTCTGGGTTTTATTTTCTTTTAATTAACTTGGTTTTTGTTTTGTGATACACTAAAGCAGGTTGTCTCCAAGCACAGGGTTTGTGTTCAGGTGTTGACAGGAGCTGCGTCCCCGGATAGTATCAGTAGCTTGCTCACTGCATTCTTGAAGTAGCACTGCGCGCTGGTGTGGTGCAGCATGTGTGGCACAGTTTTAACTGATGACCTGCCACTGACTTGTGATTAACAGTCAATCGTGATTTCCAGGGAGCTCACTCTGCTGTGTGCATGTGTTGGGTTTCTGTCTTCCAAGAAGTGAAATGCCTGCACACCACCACTTTCAGTCTGTTCAGAGCCCTCTCTGTGGGAAGCAAAGGCTTGCCATGGCTCAAGTTTGGAGTTTTCATGGCACTGCTTATCTTTCCATGGTCCCTTCCCGGGCAGTGCAATGAAGGGTATGAGGGAAAAGATCTCACACGAGAAAGAAAACACATTTTCATTATCTCAGTCTCATTTTCACCTGTCTCAGCGCCGCTACAAGTTGTGGTCGGTGTGTTTGGTTAGGGTTGCAGGATCTGCCATAATGCTGTAGAAACTCACTTCCAAACTTAGGCCTGAGGACAGACCACCCTCACATCATCGAACCAGATGTACAGACTCTTAAATTAACTGGGTGCTAAGTTTCTGTCCTCCCTGCTGCCATCTGCTCCTCGAAATTGTCACTCAGTCTTCCCTTGCTCCCTCCAATACCTGCAGCTCACAGGTCTCCTTCTCAAGCTCAACTCTGAATCTTTTATATCCACACAAAACCTGACATGGCTGCTCAGAATTAAATGCGCAGCATAATATTGTAAACATCTGGAATTTCATTCTTTACTGCAAAATCAGTTTACCTCCCACAGCTAACATGTTACGCTGACGTTAGATTTAGATTTATAGTTCACATTTCTCTGCCTGAACTCCTGAGTACCAAGAAGGATGTCCTCCTCCTGTGAACTCCTGAGTACCAAGAAGGATGTCCTCCTCCTGCTTCCTGCAGCTTTCTGTTTCCCCAACACTTGCTACAGTTGAGAAGCCACTTGGAGCGCTACCTAGGTTGGATGACCTAGTCCATTTTTTTGTTTTGTTTTGGTTTTGGTTTTTTGTTGTTGTTGTTTTGTTTTTGGTTTGTTTGTTTTTCAAGACAGGGTTTTCTCTGTATAGCCTTGGTTATCCTGGAACTCACTCTGTAGACCAGGCTGGCCTCCGAACTCAGAAATCTGCCTGCCTCTGCCTCCCAAGTGCTGGGATTAAAGGCGTGTGCCACCACGGCCCGGCCTGTGTTTCTTATCACCCTACCTCCATCTAAAAGTTTGATCAGATTGACCACGTAAATAATAATATTTGCTCTAGGATATTTTTTGTTTGTGTACCAACGTAGCATTAGGTAGAAGATGTCTTCACAGGGTTGAGAATAGTGTGTGTCCTTGAACACTCAACACACAACGGTGTCTCAGCAGAGGAGCTTCTCAAGGAGACTGATGGATGATCAGTATCCCCATAGCTGCCAACCCGCTCCCCCTGATGATGGAGAGGAGGATGCCAGGAGAGGTAGGAAGGGAAGAGGGTGTCCAGGGTCACCTGATGGATCATTGAATCTAGTCAAGTGTCCCTATTACAAAAATGAAAGAGGAAGGCTGCCAACCTCTGGGTCTGTGCCTCTGGGAAGGAAGAGGCCACAGTGGGACTCTCCCCACATGCTTTCTGTTGCTGGTGGCAACCATACACATAGCACTGCGGATATGCCAGCAAGTTCAGCTGTACCACTGCCCCACTTGCCAGGAGCTGCCCCCCTCGGAGAACAGTAGTGACCCACAGAGGTCACTCCGGTACGGCTCTCTGCTTTCATTTTTCAGTGCACATGCTAAGGCCTAACAGATTTCTAGCACATTTTTCCTTGACTTTCCACAATAGTGGTCTAGATCTTCAACACTGCAGGGGACTATCTGAAATAAATTTTGAAGTAGTGTTTTTATTTAATGTGTTCTTTCTTCTTTTTTTCACCACCACCACCACCCCAGCCTCATTTAATATTTTTTAAACAATTAATGAGAATACTCCTACAGTATTCATGTCAACCTAGATTTAGGCAGGTCCCGACTGTACATGGGAGTCATACACACACACACACACGATTAACAAGGAAGACTAGGGTCTTTTTACAGATTTTGACTGGCCAGGCTTTGTTGTACTGGGTAGCCAAACTGCACATGAAGGATGCTAAAATTCCCAGCAGCTGAGACTGGCAAGCTCATCCATACTTGGGAAGTGTGATGATTTGATCTGGGCACTTGAATGCCTGGGGCCAGGTGGTGCTGCTGCTGGGGGTTGGGGGGTGAGGGGACGTGTAGCCTTTCTGAGGGAAGTGACCAGGGGCCTCTACTTGGTTCTTAAAACTTGCCATGTAGCTTGTAAGTTAAATCTCTGTACTTAGCATGGGACTGACAGATGGTATTTCCCCAGCTGTTCTTGATTCTAGACCCTCCTGCTCTCCTGTTCAGCTCCCATCTCTTTCACATGCAGCCACATGCCTTTCTCCTGATGGGCAGCCCTGAAGACTCTAACCTGGAGGAACCCTCTTCTCTGCAAGCAAACCCATGAGCAGAAGGAAGCATTTTCCTGCTCCAGCTCCACTCTGTGCCAAGCTAGCAGGAGGCCAGGATGGAGAGATGGCCTTGCTGGGATGTCCGGCCCTTCTCTGGCATCCTCAGGGACACCTCCTGAACCCTGTTCTCTGAGCCCAGGATAGGGAGGTCCCCTCACTGAGCTATCTGCCCCCTCTCTGGCATCGCCAGGAGCACCTCCAGAGCCAGTTGGCAGCCCTCCCTGCTGGGAAATACAAGCTAACCCACTGTCTTAGTCAATGTTTGATACCATGACCAAGGCAACTCTTATAAAAGAAAGCATTTCATTGGGGGCTGGCTTACAGTTTCTGAGGGTTATTTCATTATCATCATGGAGAGGACCATGACCATGCAGGTAGGCTGAGAATCTCATCTTGAATGGGGGGTTGGGGGCGGGGAACCGGACAGGCCTTACTGAGCTTTTAAAACATCAAAGTCCACCCTTCCTCAACAAGGCCTCACCTCCTAATCCTTGTAATCCTTTAAAGCCACTCCCTGGTGACTAAGCATTCAAATGTATGAGCTTATGGGGGCATTCTTACTCAGAGCACCACATTCACTCTCTGCTCACGCTCACACTCTGGCCTGCTGCAGTAAAGTACTCTGTCACAGCTTTCATTGGTGGTCATTTGGTATCTGCTACTGAATTCATTTGTAAGAACCTCTGTGGTTGCTGGCAATAGTGGTAACATCTGGTCTCCCTTGGTAATTGCCTAGGTATGTAAGATGTGACTTAGCAGAGAAAACCAGCTTGCATTCTACAGCTAAACCAAAAATCAAAGGGCTTCTCTTCTTTTTTTTTTTTTTTTTTTTTTTTTTTTTTTTTTTTTTTTTTTTTTGGTTTTTTTTTTTTTGGTTTTTCGAGACAGGGTTTCTCTGTGTGCCCTCAAACTCAGAAATCCACCTGCCTCTGCCTCCCAAGTGCTAGGATTAAAAGCGTACGCCACCACTGCCTGGCAGGGCTTCTCTTCTTGCTTCCACTGCAACACCTGTGTGCTGGCTAGGGTTTTGTCAGCTATACAACCTAGAGTTTCTTGGGAAACAGGGAACCTTAGTTGAGAAATGATCCTACCAGATCGGCCTGTGGGCAAGTCTGTGAAGCACTTTCTTGATTGATACTTGATTTGGGAGGACCCAGGTCATTGGGGCCTTTGCTACTTCTGGGTAGGTGGTCCTGGATGATATAAGAAGCAAGCCAGTAAGTAGCGCTGGTCCACGGCCTCTGAATCAGTGGCTGCCTCCAGGTTCCTGCCTTGAGTTTCTGCTCTGACTTCCCTGGATGATGGACTACATGCTATAAGGTGTAATATGCTTTTCCCCCTAGTTACTTTTTGGTCATAGTGTTTTATCACAGCAATAGAAACCGTAACTAAAACACCCTGTAAATGCCTCCCTCCTCTGTACAGTCAGGAAACACACATCCATAGCAAGTTCATTAAAGTATCTCTGGTTTCTACTCTAGGATCCATGGTCCCCTTTTCAATGCGTATTCTGCATGCTGAACTACAGCAGTATCTGGGGAACCCACAGGAGTCCCTGGACCGATTACACAGGGTCAAGACCGTCTGCAGCAAGGTAACTGTCATGATACTCAGTCCGCTGCCTCTCAGCATTCACACCACAGCGTTCTCCACCCGTCCACCAGGGAGACTGTCTCACTTCTTCCTCATACACAAGGTTCTGAAATAGTGTCACCATGCTGTCCATACCTTAAGTGTTTTACAAAGGCTAGAGGCTGGGTTGGGGCAGAGCAACTGTGAGCCGGTTTGCCCAGATGAACCTTTCCTGTCTGAAAGACTCACAAGGAATGGACAGTCTGTATATGTTCTGCATGCCTAGCGTAGATCAGGGCGATGCTCTTAGGCAGCATCCTGCTATACGGAGACATCACTTACTTTTCACAAAGGAGTCCAGGGTTGGTTTTCTTTATTGCCTTTGAGTCACTTGGTGACTTTGCCTGTCTGGTTTAAACGGGATCACGTGTGCCATGCTCTCATGACACAGAAGCCCTTGGCTGTCACTGTCTGCAGACGGCCTGTCTTCTGCTTTCTATGCCTCCCTTTCTGGCTCTGCAGACTGTCTGTTCCTCCAGGTCTCACCAGAGTTTTGCAAACTGATTGGGAAAAGAACCCACACAGCAGAGACATTCCTAAGAGCCATTTGCATAAATAGGGGTAATCCATAAACAGTAAAGTACAATTAGCTTGAGGTTAATTTCATTTGCCAATGCAGATGCACCACTGCTACTCCACAATCCCAGGTAGATTTAGCTTTGGGGTGCCAGGTAGAAAGGTTTCCTTAGAGCCTCTGTTGCAGCAGATGAGACTCTTGTCTCATGCACTCAGAAAAAGAGGCGCGTGGGCTGTGAGTGTGGCCCGCTTCTCTGCTGATGGCTGACAAGACAGCGTGAGAGCTCTGTTCCAGGAAGGGTTGGTGTCTTTGCTAAAAGGGGTTTCTGACAGATGGGCGCACTTGGGCTTGCTGCTTTACAGTAGACAAAGTTAGAAATACAGGACAACAGCCACCACCATCCGCTCATTGCGGGCTCAGACAGGCCAGCCGTCAGCCCCTGATTGCTTCTGCCCGCTGCTGGCGCTCCCTGATCCAGATGCTTCCCTTGCTCCACTTTCCTACTGCTCCTGCAGAGAGCAAATTAATTGTGACTTAATCAGAGAAGATGAGGCATTCAGCAAGCCATTTAAAGAAGTAGAAAGAAAGGCTGGGCAGTGGTGGTGCATGCCTTTAATCCCAGCCTGGTCTACAGGTCTATACAGAGAAATCCTGTCTCAAAAAAAAAAACCAAAAAACAAAAAGAGAGGCAGAGGGGAGGGAGAGAGAGAGAAGTAGAAAGAGGGAATGAGGACCACTTCCTCCCTCTGGGCTGCAGACACACACCCTGCCCTCGAGGCTCATGCTCCTGCCCCATGTCTACCCAGAGCAAACTGCCCTCAGTGAAGGAGCTAGAACTTCCATAAGCTGGGTTTGCAGGATCGCTGCCCTGGTGGGGCTCACAGTGAGAAACCTCTGACTGGTACCATTACAAATCCCAGAGCATGGACAATAAAGCCATTGGGCACTGTCGCAGCTATATGGAATCTTGGTACACTGAAGGGCTAAAAAGGGACCCATGAGAGCCCAGAGAAAACTGGTCTTTCGCTAAGAAAAATGTCTTCCGTTCAGTCCTCTTTGCCTTTCTTTTCTCAGCACATACATCCCCTCAGACAGATCGGAGTAGAAAGAAAAGCACACGTACCCTTTGCAAGGTGTGGAGGTCCTAGAGGCAGTGACAGGAGGACATCTGGAGTCACACCAACTAGGTGGGAACATCCATCTGTACTTCCTGACCAGAGCTGGCCTGCTGTGCTGAGCAAGCTGCCAGTGACCTGCGCTCCTGACCACTCAGGGCTGGAGCAGTGGGAGTGTTTAATAATCCTTGAAGTGCCCAAGAACACTGAGAACCCTCCTCCCTGTGGGAAGCCTCCCTTCCAGAAGGCCCCCAGGTAGCGATGGTAAAGACAGGGAGGCCTACCTGTTGGTCAGAACCAAAGAGGGTCCTTGAGTGGGTGTTAGTCTCGTGTGTGTGTGTGTGTGTGTGTGTGTGTGTGTGTGTGTGTGTGTGTGCGCCGAAGCCTCATGACTACAACATGCCTCGCTCCTGCAGGCCAAAGCCCCAGCCCAGAGAGGTGTGCAGCAAGTTAGGACACCTGCCCAGCCACCTCCTCAGGTATCTGGGCCTTTTTAAGTACTGTGGCAAGCAAGTGGTAGTGGCTGTACACAGAGTCGAGCAGGGTGCCAAAGTCACTTCAGACATCATTCTGCCTTGGACAAATGGCCTTCCTGTGCTGTGGGTGTGCAGTGAAAATTGTCCACATTTTAGGAGTGGAGTCTGTTATCCAGATCCAGCCCAGTATGTGCCCAGGGCTCGGGATCTAGAAGAATCCCTCGGCTTTAGGGAGCCTCCTCGGCAAAGAAACTGCCAAGTCAGGAGCCCTCTCTTCCAGCCCCATGCTTCACCTTCATTTTTTCCTCCCAAAGCCTGCCCACTCAGTTCCAAGTACCTCTTTCCATGACTGAACTTGATTACAGTGGTGAGCTCCTAAGACACCCAGTGAGGGATACATTTCAGGCTGTGCAGATTGAATGAACTGAAATCCTAAAGTGTTTCAGCTCACTGCCCCTCATGGGAAGCTCTAAATTGAAAGTGGTACAAGGTAACCTTGACTCAGCTGCATGCTTGTGATCAGCTGCTACCACGCAAATTAGTCTATGGCTTAAAGCAGTTTCTTTTATGTTGATTAGTGGGTTAGTTGCGCCTGTTGCTAGGTCTGGGCACTGTATTTTTTTTTTTTTAAGATTTATTTTTTTGTTTGTTTGTTTATATGAGTCCACTGTAGCTGTCTTCAGACACACCAGAAGACGGCGTCAGATCCCATTATAGATGGTTGTGAGCCACCATGTTGTTGCTGGGAATTGAAGTCAGGACCTCTGAAAGAGTAGCCAGTGCTCTTAACCACTGAACCATCTCTCCAGCCCCTGGGCACTGTATTTTGATGCATGCAAATACAGCCTCCTTCAGCAACCCTTTGCCTAACTCTAACACTGCCCTACATTCAGATCTTCTAACTTCCACCAGGGGAGCAAACAGGCCATTGTGCCCTCCACTCCCACGGTTCTCTCCTCCCCACCACCACTCGGCTGTGTGCAGCTGCCACATGGCCCCTGTCCACTCATCTTTGGAGTGGGCAGCACTGCAGCAGCTTGGCACCCATGGGGCAGACAGTTATCATTCCCTTTGACTGTAGAATTGCTGGATCATGCGTTACCATGAAAACGCAGGAGACAGAAGTTGTTGGGAGGAAACCAGCTTGTTCAGGGTAGGCCCTGAAGGAGACAGAGCCTTCAGGTTTCTCTCAATGGGTGGGAAGAGCTGCAGAGGAGATGGGTCTGGGTTACAAGAGCCTGAAGGGACTCTAGGCATCTCCAGCATGGCTCTGGCAGGCCTTACCCTTCCCTGACCCACTCTGCCTTGGTTAAAACCTTAGGCTACTTTCCTAAAGCTAGCCATCAAGATCTGTAGTTTCCTTATTTAGCCACTTCTCCTGAGGCTGACTACCAAGGTCCAGCTATCAGTGTATTGAAGTCCCACAATCAACCCCCCTCTTTGGCCACCTTAATTAACATCCCCGATTAAAATTAAACACCTCATCCTAACATAGAGTTTTTCCTTTCCCCGTTTTAAACTGCCATTTGCCTGTGGGCCACAGCTGTGTCCTCTCTATCCACAGGCAATCATTTGTCCTCCAGGACAAATATCCCTCCTCCCCCTCTTCCTTGCCTCTTTTCTCCTGTCTTCCCATTTCTTTCCCCTTCTCTCTTGTCCTCTATCTCCTGTCCCTCATCCCTGCTCTCTGTCCCTCTGGAGCAAATAAATCTCCTTGATACAGAGAACTTGGCCTTGGGTGCCTTGAGCCAACTTCGAGATCCCAGTGCGCATGCTGGGTAGGACCTCTCCAGAGACCTTTGCCACCTAAAAGTTCTCCTGGGTCTTGCTCTGAGGCCAGCATCTGCATTTTCCCCTCAGGTCAAAGCAGTTACTTCTCTGTGAGATGATCTCTTAAAGTGAGGGGAACAGGGACCTCACAGAGTCCTTAGAAAGGGAGAGATTGGATGTGGAGGGAGACAGAAGTAAGCCAGATCAGGGGAAAGATGGAGGAGAGAAGTCAGACCAGGGTCCCCCAAAAGGATGTCACTCCTTCCAAACAAGTTTGTCAACCTGGACATTTCCACCTGTGATGTTCAGCAGGGTAGTTCTGTTTTCAGGGTATTTAAAGGACTTAACACCTTTTTTTTCCAGTGGTCATGATAATGGATTTAGGGCAGGAACTCCCAAGCATGATAATGGATTTAGGGCAGGAAGTCCCAAGGGACTGGGCTTAGGCACCCATCCTGGAAAGCCGCTCAAAGAAACTAGTGATAAAGCCAGAAATGGAGCCTTATTAACACTGTGACCATACCAAGAGGAGCAGTGTTCATGTCCTTAAGTCCGTCTTTAAAGTGGCCTCTGTTAGCAGCACAGAGAAGCCAAGGTGAGCATGTGGTTCCATAGCGGCAGGCCAGGTAGTTGGTGGCCCACTTGGTATCACCTGGGGTCAGTGCCTCATTAGCATGCACCAGGTATTTCTGGGCACAAGAGGTTCCCTGTCAAAGGGGAGTCCTGGTCGTTTGTTAACAGGATCTGTTGGTGGCTCTTTTCTCTCAGAACTGAGAATATGTCACTCCATTCCCTCCCTCCCTCCCTCCCTCCTGGTCTGTAAGACAGTCACAGCTCTGAGATGTCACTGCACCCACAGGTTTCCATCCGGCTCCACTGCACCTCAAGTGGGCTGCTATGTAGTGCCCTCATACCTGTCCAGCATCACTGTTTGTTCAAAAGAAGCCCCACTCCCTGCTTGCAAGTTCTCATGTGTCATGTGGCACCCAACTCCCTCCCAAAAGAGAGGAAGGAGCGCAGAGCATCCATGCCCTGTCCTTGAAGTCTCAGTGTCACCTTCACCTGTTTGAGACAGTGTTGTTGCCCTGTCGGCCAAGATGTGTCGTTCTAAAGGATGGGCCTCAGGGGAACCCTGTCCTCTGTTCCTTCTCCCAAACATTCAGTTGATGTGCCTGAAACCTGGTGTGAGCCCATGACTCTAAGAGGAGCCTAGGGTCAGGTGTCTGGAGACACCGCTCCCAGTGGCCTCAGTGTAGCTTCACTGCAGCCGCAGCTCTTGCCTTCCTCCACAGCATCCCGCACAGCCTGCTGAGAAAGCTCCCACAAGTTCCAGAGACCCACTTACTACTTAGCAGTCAGCAAGCATTAGCCTCATTGCTCCCAGATCACGCATTTCCAACCCTTTTATATTTGTTACAAGGATGAAGGCAGAAAAAAAGACCACAGGAAAAATCTGAGGTGGCAGAGCAGTTTTAATTTTTTTTAATTTCTTGTTGCTGTTCCATGTAATTAATTTCCCCTCGGCACTTTTAAAGTTTACAAAACACTATAAGTACATTCTCCATGGAGTCCCACAATCTGTAATGCAGACGAGAACAGTGTGTTGGGGTGTCCAGGTAAGAAACAGACATTAGAGATGATAAGCCTAAGTCAGCCTGGACCTGAAGCGGCATCTCACGGTGCCTGGAGTTACCACTGTGGCTGTGTCTCAGTCCACCAAGGGCAGGAAGGGGTGAGGGATGAGGAACCGATTGTGTTCTGGACTGACAATGTCATGTCCGTGATTCTCTGTAGTCTACAGGACAGCTCCCTGAGGTGAGGGTGAGCTGTGCAGCCCTTTCTGCCCAGACACCCTACTCACCCATGGGAACACACATTCTCCTTTGTGTCCACTCGACTGTGTGATTACTCAGTCCTATCTAGTCACTCTGCACTGTGAAGTGCCTATCCTGTGAGGTCACTGTCCCATGTTGTCATTTCGCTCTGCATTTTGCTCTTTACAAGGTGTTGTCTCAGAAAAGATTTGGGTCACATATGGTATGCAACAAAGTCCTAACTAATTGGGTGCCCAAAGGAAGAGGAACACTTGAACCCATGAGTTCAAAACCAGCCTAAGACAGACTGTGAGACCTGTTTTGAGAGAAGGAAAGGATTTCTTTCACCCCTACCAAATTCTAATGGATTTAGGGCAGGAACTCCAAGGGTCTAGGCTCAGGCACCTATCCTGGAAAGCCACTCAAAGAACCTAGACAACACCTTCCCTTTTCTTAATACAAAATGAGCTATCCTTGAGCTGGAGAGATGGCTCAGCAGTTAAGAGCACTGACTGTTCTTCCGAAGGTGCTGAGTTCAAATTCCGCGAACCATGGTGGCTCACAACCATCTGTAATCAAATCTGATGCCCTCTTCTGAGGTGTCTGAAGACAGCTACGGTATACTTACAAAATGAGCTATCCTACTGACCTGTGGTCATAGCTTCAGTCTCCTACTTGAGAGCCATGATCTGGGTTTGCAGATTGCCTGCCTCTGTTGCATTGCTTGCCAGAACCTTTGGCTGAGTCTCCCCCATAGCTTCTCTGTGTCACCACCTGATTCTGGGTGTAGGAGGGTGGGGAGACAGGGGGGTGTGGCTTCTGGGCGAAGGAACAAATGAGACCCACACAACTGCAGACCCTGTGTCATCCCCAACAGAGGGATCATCCCCCATGGTGGTATCTTGGGTGTTAGCTACAATGAGCTCTATTTAAATTTGGCAAGAGATAAAAGAAATCTTTTCGCCTTCAGGTTTATCCAATAAAAATACAGTAGAAGTGCCAGCCATCCTCCTATAGACCTGATTCAAGGCAATATCATTCTGCCACCCATGCTTAATGGGATCTCTGCCTTCAGAGCATGTTCCAGAACATGGGAACATTGTGCCTGCTGAGTGGCGTCTAGCTGATACTTGATCTCTGGCTTTGGTTCCAGGGCAAGATGGACCTGTGGGTGGAGATGCAGGCACACCATATTCACAAGTTCAGCCTTTCCCTGCGGTGTCTATATTCTCTAAACGAGGGTCAGAAACCTGTGCTGAACTTGACCTTCTCACGTCTGTGGTCAGAACCTCGGGGAGCTGTCTTTCCCACTGGTGCTCAAGCCACTTAGTGGCCTGGGATAATGCAGACCCTGCTTTCCCAATTCACAGGGGTTGAGAAAGGCTGTAACCTGCTGGAGTCCCTCATGCAGTGTGGACAAGACATACGTTACTGTTCTTGAAAGTGCTGTGACCCGTGCCCAACACAAACCACTTTATGGTACAAAGGTTGCTTTGATTCATAGTCACTTGACCCCATGTGCTTTGGCAGAGCGTCACAGGAAGATTGTATGGCACAAGCAGTTCCCTTGGTAACATAAATGGCTGGGGAACCAAATGGTCCCAAGGACCTTTTCCTGCTACCTGCTTCCACCAGCCAAACCCTACTCTGAGATTTCTAGTACCTCTCAGTAGTGCCACCAGCTTAGGATGTGGGCATTAACCAATGGGGGGTGGGGGGGGGCGTCATTTCACATCCAAGCCATAACGCATATGAAAAAAAAAAGGACTCCCCAGACTGTCACAAGGCCAGGAGAGCCCAGAACAGGCAGTAGAATTCTTGGTGGCTCTGCCTTTGCCACCTCCACTGCCAGTAGCTTCCATTTGCGCCACCTCATACACTTCAGTGAGAAGTCCCTCCTTGTTCCCTGATTCTCTGCTGCTGCTCCTCTGAAGTGTCCTCTTCTCCTTCAGAGCCAGAACAGCAGGCAGATTCCACCCTCCCAGTGGGTGCTGGCTGAGTGTTCCAAGGCTCCATAGATACAGCCTTCCCCCAGCCCTGAATGCCTAGTACAGAGATCGGGTGTATTCTGACATACATGGGGTGGTAGGCTTGGAACACAGTTGTACACATAGATTCTCCACAGTCCTGAGACCCAGAGAACCGTCCCCTTTCCTGTTGTGTGTGGTTTTCTTTCTAGCTATAAATGCCAGCCTTTGTCCTAGTTCGCTGAGCTCTCGGACTCAGTCCTGAATGCTGGTGCCCTCTGCTGTCCCAGATCCCTGCCCTTTCTTCCTGGCTCCCTTCATTCCAGCCTGAGGGAATTAAGACTTTATTTCCTCGTCAGTTTCTGCCTTCATGATTACTTATCAGAAGACAAATTAGCTCAGGAATGCCATTTGACCTGATGTGATTTGGCTTGTTTCTCTCCAAGGTCACAGTCTTTAACCCTGTGTCTGTCCCCTGAATCTCTCAGAGGTCACAGCTGTGAGCCCCATGTGTTTTCTGACTCACATCCCACAGCTAATTGTTCTCTTGCTTATACAAAATAATGACTTTACAAAGGAGGAGGGTGCCCAGTGTGGCATGGATGAGTGGAGAAAGGACACTGGGGCTTCTTCCTGCCTACCTAGGAGTAGCCGCTGGGGTGATGTCACCCAGCCGGTGGTAAGAGGAAGGCAGGGTTTCCACAGAGCAGACTGAACCTTTTCCATTAACATTATCCCCAGCTTTCTCCTACACATAGTCTTTACTCTTAACACATATTCTCACCCTGCCCTTCAAAATAATAACAATAATAATAATAATAATAATAATAATAATAATAATAATAATAAATCTTTTCCCCATGTCACAGGGACCATAGCATTGCACAGGGACCATGTCACAGGGTTTTCTTTCATGGAAAATCCAAATACACATGAAACAATGGAAAGGTTTTAACCAAACAATAAAATCTATGCAAAGTGACAGTTTCACAGAATGGACCCAGTGCTGAAGGAAAGGCTGTAGGCTCAGTGGCACCCTGGAGGAAGGCGGGGCTGATGTTCCCACAGAAGTTGATCACTCTTGTGTGCAGCACAGCTGATGCTTTTCATGAAAAGAAAAACTGACCGCCCACTATGTTCAGTGTCTGAGAAGGCTCTATGAGTCTCCTAAGCCTGAATTCTACCTTCTGCCAGAGAGTAGGGCCTGCTTTTCTCGTCACCTCTGGGTAACTGCTAGACATCACAATGCAAAAGACTCGTCTCTGCGAACATTCCTTGCCTGACTGGTTTCTACCCAGAGAAATTTGCTGTGTCTGAAATATATGATGAGGACAGTATAGCCACAAATCCACTTACCATTTTGTTGTCCTTGTTTGAAATGACTACAGATCCTGGCCAACTTGGAGCAAGGCTTAGCTGAGGACGGTGGTCTGAGCAGCATCACCCAGGAGAGCAGGCAAGGTGAGCATTGCCCTTCTGTTAGCTGAACCCACCTCACTCAGGGATGCAAGGCTCAAGAGTACAGCTGGTCCTCACTCCTACCCAATAGTGAGTGGTCCCTTCACCCATTCCCCCTGTAGCATCTGCTCTGGGTAGATGAGAGGAAGAACATAGGGTTTTACCTAACGATGAGAAATACAAATGGGCTGAGCCCAGCCCAGCTTCTCGGCGTACTGGGGGCTTTTCATTTGCCAGGACAGATTTGCATAGCACAAGGGGAAGTGGGCCACAGTGTGAATTGTCAGTGCCTGAACATCCCCATCTTTCATGGTACCTTAGCAATCACCTATGGACACGTGGTGGACTGCAGGGGCAGATCAGCCTCTAAGAAGATCAGTCTCTTTCTATTTGCTGTAATGAAATACCCAAATCTGGTTCATTTATAAAGCACAGAATTGTGCTGGATTCACAATACTAGATTTGGAATGTCCATGAGATGGTGCTGGCATATGGTGAGGTTTTCTGCATTGTATAGGAAGTGGGCATCACATGATGAGACAAGAAAGCATCTTCTTAGCTCTGTTATAAAACCGCCAGTGAGGCTGGGCGGTGGTGGTGCACGCCTTTAATCCCAGCACTTGGGAGGCAGAGAGGCAGGTGGATTTCTGAGTTCGAGGCCAGCCTGGTCTACAAAGTGAGTTCCAGGACAGCCAGGGCTACTCAGAGAAACCCTGTCTCGAAAAACAAAAACAAAAAACAAAACAAAACAAAAAACCAAAAAACAAAAACCACCAGTGAGGCCAGGCACAGTGGCATACATTTTTAATCCCAGCTCTCGGGAGACAGAGGTAGGCAGATTTCTGTGAGTTCAAGGCCAGCCTGGTCTACAAGCGCGTTCCAGGACAGGCAGGGCTGTTATACAGAGAAATCCTGTCTCAAAAAAAACCCCAAAATAATAATAATTATAACAACAACAACAATAATAATATAATGATAATAATAGTTAATAAATAAAACCACCAATGCTATGATAAGACCTCACCTCAGGACTTTACCTAACCTCCTAATGCCTTTCCAAGGATCCCATTTCAGATACCATCAACATGTGGCTTTAGGGATGATATCCCCAGTACAGGAACTTTGTGTACACATTTCTACCATAGCAGTTATTCTGGCTACAGCATGCTGAATACAGTAGCAAAGAGCCAGTCCCTTTCAGAGCTTTCATGATTCCCTGGGTTTGAAGGGTCAGTTGTGTAGGTGTGCTATTTAGGTGATTGATATATAGTGTATTCATGTGTGGCAGTGTGTGTGTGTGTGTGTGTGTGTGTGTGTGTGTGTGTACGTTTACATGAGTATATCCTGCTGATAACTAGGCTCTGAGATCCAAAGATATGAACGTATCTGATGCAAGCAGTGTAGTCCCCAGCTCAGCTTTTATTCCTGATGATCTCAAGAACCATCAGTAAGCCCTCCCCTCACTTCAGATGTCTGTGAAGGGATCAGTCCAAGCACAGCAGGTTAGAGCCAGTTTGAAAACCAAAGAAGAGATGGTCAGTGAAGGTTCTGACCACGAACGAGATGGCTGGTATGAGATGTGGGCAGAGGTGCCCTGTTCACTTGTCTGCTGCATCCACAGCCGTGGGTACCGGACTTATCCTGTCTGCGAGTGAGGGTGCTTCTATCCTCTCATGGAGCACTTTTGTGTCCATCCTCAGCAAAGCCTGTGAAAAAGGCAGACCAGTGTCGTTCCCTTCTGAAACTAAAGGGAAGTGATCAGTTCCAGACTGTAGGGACTAAAACTGCCATCAGACCCAGCTTGCCCACAGCTGCTGGACACGACCGGGCTCTGTGCATGGGTCAGCAGATGTGCTGTGTCTACGTCAGATGTGCTCACAGGTGTAGGGTTGTGGCTTAGAAGTGGGCTCCTGATTACTGCTTGGTCTTCTGTCTGAGCTGGGCAATATTTCTTGCTGCATCTGTGCAGATGGTCTCTTATGGGAGCCCACTCTGGGCATCCCACTGACAACACTGTCTTCTGTCTCCAGTGCAGCATATGGTGAATTAAACATTCTTGGTGAGACCTGGTAAGGTTAGGTGGGGGCTCGGGG
>NW_022196912.1:44403811-44411610 GCF_008632895.1 Mastomys coucha | reverse complement strand
GGCCTTTGTTTTAGCACCCAAAGTGCAGCAGTTCCAGCTCCAGCTCGCAGGAGCATGCTTGCTTGTGCACACTCACACCTCTCTCTCCTGCAGCCTCTGTTCAGCTGTGGAGGTCTCGTCTGGGCCGTGTGCTGTACTCCATGGCAAACTGTCTGCTCCTGATGAAGGTATGTGGGCGGCTGAGCTGTAGAGCACCTTGTTCTAGCAGACAGTGTCAGCTGGAGGCTGCAGGGAGGTGCTGCGTGTTCCGACAGCCCTGACAAGGAAGTGAGCCGTGGGCCTCAGCAGTCTTCACCATGGCCCAGATTGCTCAGTAGAGTTCACTCACACTTGGGGGCCTAACTTGTCGTTGTAAAATTTCCACAGAAAACAGTTTATATTGCTGAATTTAATTGCACGGGCCTAGGTCTAAATGGTCTAATTAAAACTGCTCATTCCGCCTCTGTTTTCCTCTGAACTCCATCCAGAAAAGCTTGTCCTTTGTTCTGCTTGTTTTAGTGTGAGGGTCATTTTTTTTTTAATGATTGATGGTTTTGACATCTGAAGGCAGGCTTTCCCACCAGACCCACTTGTGAGGAGCTCACCCCGAGCTTTGCACCTGAGGAGCCAGTGTGACTCAGGGAGCTCAGCCGGGCTGTCAATCACTGTATTTCCAGTCCATTCTTCACACAGGCCCTGCCAGTGCAGGCAGCATGTTTTCAGCTTCTCTCTCATTTCAAATACATCCCATGCCTGGCTTGCCTCCCGCCCTGGGCACGGGTGGCCTGCCACAGAGCTGGCGGCCTTGCTGCCAGCTGCAGGCACTGAAGCCTCCACAGAATCTGTCAGCAGCAGACGCCCAGAGCAGCGCTGTTAACACCTTCTGAGCTGTGGTGAGACAGCTCATCACTCCTCCCACAGCCAAGGTCATCCTGCTCTGACTGAGCGTCCGCCAGCGGGCAGGTTACCAAGTGGAAAAACGTGCTCCTTGCTTTAGCCCTACTGGCAGCCCTCCACGTGGCCTTCTCCTTGGATCTGGCAGGAGAGTGTGTGGCCACAGCTCAGCCATAGAACAGTGTGCATCCTCCGCACCTCTGCAGACATGTGACGTGTGACATTGGGTGTAGACAGGCTCTTCTGGTAGGTGACCTTGACACAGGAAGAGTGGGTTTCCTAAAGTCTCCCCAGCTCTCCTCACAGTTCTTTCCTACTCTTGAACACATTATAGCTTTTACAAGTTCTGTGCCCGAGATATTTGCACATGGTCTGTTGCCTGTAGGGCCACTTTGTTCCTGGTCTCTTCCTCACTCTGCCTCCCTGGTGACAGCACTGCAGAGCCTGCCCCACCCCACGGGCTGCAGGCCTCAGCCAAGGAGGGGCCTGCTTCCTTCTGTCCCACTGCCCCCTGTACAGGCCTGCGTCTCCATACTGCTATGGCCAGTGGCAACCTGAGAAGGCACAGAGAGCCTCCTGTCTCCTGGAGTCTCTGAGCCTTGGTTGCCAAGCCTTCTTAGGCTTGCAACTCTGGTGCCCAGCCACAAGCTGAAGCTGCTCAGGCAGGAAGTCACTGCTTAGCTGCAGGTCACTCAGCTTGCATTTCTGAGATGCTGTGTTAGAGAGCAGTGTAACAGACAGCGCTTTCCTTTGTTTTACTGCAGTGGTGATACCACCAGCAATGGCGCACAGGCACCAAACGTCTGTCTGCAAGTGCCATCCTGTCACCCAAGACTCAGTACGGACAGATTATCATGTCTCAAAAATACTTCCACAGTGGATGTAATTTAAATTAAAAGTTTGGTTTAATCTTGATTTTCATGAGTTAAAGGAATGAAAGAAATGGTGTAAGGAAAGTGGATGCAAGCACATGCGTTCTGCTGCCATCTAGTGGACACAACCAATATTGCCACAGTAGCTGGGCTGCATAGCTGGGGCCTGTGTGCCAGCTAACAATGACCTAATTAATCAGCCTTTTAATGATAAGAAATTTGCTCATATGTTCCAGATCCTAGAGTCCCATAATATATTTCTAGGAACGCTCGCTTGCAAGACAAAGCCCTCTGTTCATAAATGTGATATCCTTGAGTCTCACAGTAGCCTTAAGATACCTGTCCCACTGGAGTGAACCTGGACACTCTTCAGCTTCATGTCCCTATACCTCCCACACAACATTCTGACTATTGTGGCTTCTCTTTTGTGGGGAAGAGCCTGCCACTTTCAGGGTGCCTCTTTGTTTAGATCACACTACATAAAGCCTTTGTCGGCAGCAGAACAGCCATTAATATGATTTAGCAGTCACTCAGACAGTGCAGTTTTTAGGTGCAAGTCAGGCAAGAATGCTTTTGCCCACATATGAGTGTCTATTTCTATTCAAGGGCAGGTCGGTGTAACAGAAGAGTAGAGTGGGCACTCTCCAAGCAGCTGTTGTCAGCTGGCCTCCAGGTTCCCAGAATGAGTGATTTCATTGACTAGTAACCAACTAGAAGGTCCTCAACAGTAGCCCTAGACACTCCCTCTAACGAGCTCACCCTAACCCCTGAGGCTTGTTGACATATGCTAACACTGGTGCCGCTGTCACCTGCCTGACAACCCCCTCTCTGCTGTTGCTTTTTCTGATCAGTCCCAAACCTCTGCCTCTATGCTGCTTCAAGCCTAGGAGAGCTGTAAAATTCTATCAAAGCTGAGTATGGCGGTACACACCTTTAATCCCAACACAGGAGACAGAAGCAGATGGATCTCTTGAGAGTTCAAGACCAGCTGAGTCTGTATAGTTAGTTGCAGGCTGTACAGAGCTATACCGTAAGACTCAGTCCCAAAAAGTTATGTATAATGGGTATGTTTATACCCTGTTTCTTTTCTGTTGAGCCATCCTCAGTAGCATGTACCCCTGATCCTGGGCAAGTTTGAAAGGCAACAATGCCAATCAAAAAGTCTAGGATCCTAGCGGAGCTTGCTACTGAGGCATACCGGCCCTCCATGCTCCTACCCTGGCCCTGTCCACAACTGTCAGAAGCATCATGAGCAAAATGGAGCCCAGGTCAAGATGGCCTGTGATCAGATGCAGCACTGTGACTCAGCACAGTCTGCCCTGTGCTCACTGAAAGCAAATGTAAGGGTTCATGCCAGGTTAGAGGAGGGCACCAGGGTAGATCTTAGGGGCCATGATCCTCTTGAGGGAAATAAGACTGGCTGCTGCTCATCTGTGCAGTGACCTAGACCCCTGGACAGTGGTCTGAAAGCAGGTCCAAAAGCTGCTTGGGGGTGGCGTGTCCTCCCGGCCATGACCCTGACTTCCCAAAGGCAGTGTAGCTGTCAAAAGCCTTCTCTTCTGACACCTCATGGTACATGCACACACATATCCACGTGCACCTGCTGGCACAATGACAAATAAGGCAGGCTGGCCTTGGGCAGCAGTGACAGGCAGCAAAACGTGGTAGGAGAGGAAATCAAGGCATGTGTGGTCTGGCTCCTTGTGAGCATCAGGCCTTGAATAAAATTAGTTTTAACGAGCTGCACTTGAAGGTACCAGACTGGAGAGTCTTCATTTTTTTTTCCCCTGCCAAACTGGAATTTTACTTGTCGTCTGTCTTTATAACCTCCCAATTAGCAAGCTCAGTAGCTGTAGTCCCAGTTTGGAGGAAACTTAAAGTTTAGAATAGAGAAATGAAATACCTTCCAGAATTTTATGGTTAGGAGGAAATCAGCAGTGCTGGCCTTGGACTGGTCACCACATGCTGTAACTGAGAGGAAACAAGTCCTTGGCATGTGGCTCTTGCCACAAAGCTTGCTCAACTCCACGCTACAGAGAGGGTAGGAGTAGCTGACCTTTGAACCCTGTGTTAGGCAGCGCCTGTCTCACTGAAACCAACTCTCATACCTTTCTGTACTGTGGACCAAATGTGCACTGGTAGGTGGTAGACAGACTTTGCCTCAGGGAGGGGCTGCAGGCAGGGGTAGTGTGAGGCTACCGCTGGGAAGACACGCAGGGCTGAAGCACGGAAGACATAGCTCTGAGGGATGCAGACACCACGCCCACATTACTTTCGGTGCCTCTGTACACCTGTCTCTCTCTATAGAGCAGCAGTAACTAGCTACATTTTAGGATGCAGTGACATCCATATGCCCTCACTGTCATAGCAACATTGATTGGTAGGTTGTTTCAATACAGGTATTTCACCTCAATATTGAGCACAGAAAAGTGTTTGAGACACTTTCAAAGTATGGCTTATGTGTTTCGAGGATGAGATGATGCAGAACTACAAGTCCTTAAAACAGCTCTGCCAGAAAAGAGGGAGGGACCAAATGTGGGGACCCTCTGGCTTCTGCTTTGGAAGTGGGAGCAAAAAGCAGCCTTCAGGCCTGATTCTAGGTCCCGAGCCCTGTGATAACAGAAGGATGTTTGTCACCCAGAATTCAGAGTCCTCAGTCCCACCACCGTTGGTGGGAGGGGTCCTGCACTGGCCTGCTGCCCCCACAGCTCTGTGTGTGTGTCTCCTTGGTCCATAATGCAGTGTGAACAGCTGTACAGCTTCTCCAGCTCACTACATGCTTTTGTTCTCTTTCCATAGGACTATGTGCTGGCTGTAGACGCTTACCTCACAGTAATCAAGTACTACCCGGAGCAGGAGCCGCAGCTGCTGAGTGGGATCGGCCGCATTCTCCTCCAGGTACTGGCCACACTGTTAACAACCCAACTGCTGAGTGCAGCAGCTGCAACCCAGTAAGGTTGCCTGGTATTCTGTCCCTCAGAACTTACACAAACAGGCAGTAATAAGGAAATAGTTCACTTCAAATTCATGTGACCATTCAGGTGTTCTTTGCAATGATTCTGTTGTGTGGTGTTCTGTCCTGTTGCAGTTAGGGTCATCTGTGAACTGCAGCTGCTGTGTTGAGGGAACACTCAAGTGCACCCTGACACAGAGGCTGCAGTAATGCAGAGGCTCAGTCACCCTCAGCAAGGTTCACTAATATTTGGTACATCTTCTTGTCAGTTTCAGGATCATGATCTCCCACTGCAGGCTGCCCGGGATATGGGTCTTGTGTGTTTGTCCCTTGAGAGGTTCTGAATATGGGAGAAGTGGGTGGGTTAAGAGCAGCTAATGGCAAGAGGAGAAAGAACCCACCCGCACAGGCACATGGCCACAGGAGTCAAGCACTGCTACACTCATGACCTTGCAGTGTTCTGCAGCCTGCATGGCCACCACACCTTAACAGCATCTATAGCTAGAATGGCTTCCCGGCATGTGGGAGTCTGGAGCTCATGGGCACTGGAGTCCTATGTTCCCTGACCCCTCGCAAGGCTTTCCTGTTTGGAGGACCCAGAACACAGGAGGAGGCCATCTGCATACATATCTGAGAACACTGAAAGTACTTGAGCAGAGTGGGAAACCTGATATTTTGGGAGCACAATGGCCCTAAGGATAAGTGTCCCTTGTAGACCACATTTCCACAGTGAAAGCCACATTACATAAGGAATGCTTGGATAAGACTGACTTCTTTACTGAACTGGAGCTGTTTAATGTCGAGTGCATGGGAAGGTAATGGAAAAGGGTGCCCTGGCTCCATCTTGAATGTGATCTACAAATCAGAGGCTGCCCCTGGCTCACTGGTTTTGAAAGCCTGGAGGTAATACAGGTTTTCGCCGGTGCTCCCCCCAGGAGCAAAGAGGAATAGTAGTGTCCTCAGTAGAAGGGGCCAAACATAAGGGTAGAAGGTTTGCTGTGTAGGGGGCCTGGGCTCTTCAGCCATGGGGACTGCTACAGGCCCGTGTTCCATCTCAGGATCCAATGCAAAGGACAAGTACAGTCCTCAGGACATACTGCTCCAAACTAGATGTAGTATCCACTGGGCCAAGGAAGCAGAGCCCAAAGAAAGCAGTTCTTCAAGGCCAAGATTCCCAGGCACTGTTGAGTTTGGCCTGCAAGCAGTGTGGTGCTGGCATCTGCATCTTGCACCTGTTTTCTCACCCTCAGTGCACAGGAGCAACTGGCCACTCTTCAGTGAGAAAGAGCAGTGGCCTCCCTCTGCAGCCATCCCAGCAGGCTCAGGTCCTCAGCAGCGTGACTTGGCCAGGCTTAAGATACATGGCCATCCACCCTGAGGAGTCAGCAGAGTGAGCCCCTCTATGGCCATTTTTGTCTCTCCGAGTGAGTGAAGCCACATGTGGACATGTTCTTGGTGGCCATGCCTGGCTTCTGTCTGGGAAAGCACACCTAAGTCCTAAAAAGTAGACACTGATGCATACAAGGTAAGGTTCTCTAGACGATGCTAAATTGTGGGACGAGAAGTGCTTTACTGCCGGGCAGTGGTGGTGCACGCCTTTAATCCCAGCACTTGGGAGGCAGAGACAGGCAGATTTCTGAGTTCGAAGCCAGCCTGGTCTACAGAGTGAGTTCCAGGACAGCCAGGGCTATACAGAGAAATCCTGTCTCAAAAAAAAAAAAGAGAAGTGCTTTACTACAGACAAAGTGCAGAGGGCTGTGGGAAAGTCTGGTGACATCATGGATGGACTGAACTAACCAAGATAACGTAAATGACAGACAGTGATCATCCTAGATGATCTCATGAGTGAGTTAAAATATTGCTGCACACCTCCTCTGTGGACTTCTCATTTGTATTTATACTTGTTTCTAAAGTTTTTCTAAAATGCTGTGTGACCTAAGAATAGGTGAGCCATCCTTTTAACACACCCACAATTGCTGGACCACAGAGGAAGACGGCTTTGACAAATATGAGTGTCCCAGAGCCACATGCTCCCACCACCACCCCTATAGTCTGCTATGTCTCCAGCCCACAAACTCCCTGTTGTAATTCTTCAGGGTGTTTTATTCTGAAGAGCAGTCTTCATTCTTTCTGAGGTGGATATAGAGCAAGTCTGGCTGTGAGCAGGGGTCACCTGTGCTGACTCTGTGCCATTCATGTGACAGCTGGGAACCAGCTCAGGCCTGCAGCACAATAAAGGCCTTATTTTTATTATTTTGTATTCAGTTCCCAGATATGAGGGAACTCTTAATGCCTTTGCCTGTCCCCTCAGGCTTGACTACCTCCTCTCCACACTGCCTGCCAGCCTTCAGAGAGGCCAGGTGACATCTGCATATTTGAAACTCTCAGGCCTGTGGATGTCACCGTCACACACAGCATCCTGTAGACCATGTGTGCCTTCTGCTCAGAAAGCAGGTGGACAGTGGCTAGGGGAGGGAAGTGGACATGAGAAGGATTCCACATCGAGGAAGCCTGCTCACAGAAGGCTGGAGGTGCCTGTATCCAGGAGCTTCTCAGACAGTCCAAAGGCAGAGCAGAGTAATCCAGTCTCTGGACATCCGCAGCATTCATCCTTTGAAGTTACTTCTCTCTGGCTCGGACTCTGCCCCTCCGGATCTTTTCACGTGGGTCTTGGGAGGTCATCCCTCACACCAGCAAGATAGCTTTGAACCACAATGGAAGTGCAGTAGCCCAGGGAAGCGGCTGTGTGAAAGCAGCTCTGCTGTCCAGGGCAGGACAAGAAGATACTCATGACCACTTGACTTCAAAGCCAGAGAGAGACCTATGGCTGTCAAGAGTTCACTGGAAAGCCAGGAAGGTGCCATGCCATGGGGGGTGGAGGGGGCGGACACTATGGAACACAGTGGGAGTAGCCAGGGAGTGACTACTGGAACACAGTGGGGAGGAGCCAGGGAGTGACTACTGGAATACAGTGGGGAGGAGCCAGGGAGTGACTATGGAACACAGTAGGAGGAGCCAGGGAGTGACTACTGGAACACAGTGGGGAGGAGCCAGGGAGTGACTAATGGAATACAGTGGGGAGGAGCCAGGGAGTGACTAAT
>NW_022196912.1:44391271-44403801 GCF_008632895.1 Mastomys coucha | reverse complement strand
AGTGACTAATGGAATACAGTGGGGAGGAGCCAGGGAGTGACTAATGGAATACAGTGGGGAGGAGCAGCAGAGGCCTGAACATGTCCAAGATGGAGGCAGCATAGCAGATGGGGGGGCCAGGTCAAAGTGCACCCATGAATAGGAACAGGTGAGGAACGGTGGCACACAGTGGCCCAAGGCTACCTGACAGAAGGCACTGTACACCCTGCTATGTCCTCGACATCACATTAAATATCTGTATTGTATACATGCCGCTCACTAGCCAGCAGACCTCAAAACTGCTTAGAAGGGAATGGCCTCCAGCTTGCAAAGATGTCAACCCCTCCCCAGGAAATACAAAAACTTCTCTCATTTATTTTCTGAGCCACTGAGTGGCTAGAAGTAATACAGACAAATAGCAAATGGGGAAATGTCTATGCAGGAACATCAGTGAGAAGCCTGGAGTTTTTCAACCAGGGCTGCCAGCCATCCCCAACTCAGCCAGTGGAATGAGCCTAAGCTAGGGAGAGCTCCTTCCACTTACCCCTCCCATGCCTGTTGCTGAGTGGAGTCCAGGTCAGTACAGAGAGCCAAGGGGCTCTGCCTCCCCCAGGCTGGGATACAGTGGTCATACTAAATGTCCATTACCCCCTGCTGCGATATAAAGCAGTGTAGGTCCTCAGGCTCTGTCTCCCCGTACTACCCTCCCCTATGTACTCTAGAATCACTCTGGTTTCAAAAACAGGCCTGCAGATAAGTAGCTGGTGATCTGCTTCCCAGAGCACTGGCTCCCAACATACAACATAAGGCAGAAATCAACCCAAGGGTGTTCCCAGTAGCTTGCTTGTATGGCCAAAGCGGGAGAGCCACCAGGCTGAGAAAGCCGGAGCAAGCCTACAGTACATAAAATGGACTTTACCAAAATCAATAACTCATATAGCTCAATCCCTCAGAGATCCTCCAGGCATTGGAGGCAAATGGTGTTTATTATAATAAGGTACAGTGCCGTCAAAAGATGATGTTTTGGCAGGCTCTAAATATGTGGATCATTCATCTGCCTCTTACCAGTGTGTAAAGTTGCTATGTAGCAGGACCCTTTATTTCCTCCACTTCTCACTGCAAGCCTAACTTAGAGCACTGGGTTCCTTTCATACTCTTCAGGCATGGACAGTGCCTGGCCAGCTCACTCAGCTCCGTGGCTTCCTGACACTTCCCATCACTGATGGAGAGCCAGAGCTGAGTCGTTAGAGGAAGAGTGCAAGCTTCATTTGTCTCAGAGTATGAGTTCCCTTCTCCCTGGGTGCCCGTCCCAGGGGGCCCTGCTTTGTTTGAGGGGGCTGATAGGTCTGTTCATTTTTTTTTATGGTAGGATTCTGTATTATTTGGTCAAAATATTACTTTGAAATTGGCAAGCTGGTGGTATATACTCTGTTCCCAGCCAGATATAATCTCAGAAATTGACTTAGGCCTGTTGTGTTTTACCAAAGTTTGTTTTTACTGAGTGCTACACCAGAATTTATTCTCATGGGCACAGCCGCTAAGTTGTAAGACTTGAACCAGGCATTCATATTAACATAATTCCATGTCAGAAACAAGAAGCACCAGATACTTGGGGTATTTTATTACTGGATTTTATTACTGGATGTTAACCTTAGACTGTCTTTAAGTGTCTCCTGCTCACCGGGTAGGCTCTGGGATTCCCTGTATGACATACAGGAACTTCCTATTCTGACATGATACTGGGAACAACTGTGATTTTATATTTACATCTCTTTTAACCTGTTAGCTCAACTGACTGTATAACTTTGTTAAAGCAGATTGGAGACATAAAAACAGCAGAAAAGTATTTTCAAGACGTTGAGAAAGTAACTCAGAAGCTGGATGGACTGCAGGGTAAAATAATGGTTTTAATGAACAGGTAAATATCTTCTAATTACTTCCGTTGTGTGTGTATGCATATACACATGCATGCTGAGCTCAGAGGACCACTGTGGAGAGTTGGCTCCGACATGGGCCCCACAGCTGCACTCAGGGTTGCAAGGACAGCAGGAGACTCAACCTGCTGAGCCATCTCATTGGCCCACAGTTTGTCTGTCCCTACCCTCAGTGCCGAGACTTGGAACTCTCGGGCCAGGTAGCATGCTGTTCTTCATAGCCCTGCTCCTCACTCCTAAGAACCAATCTTCAGAGCATGAGCTTGTTTTCAGTATAGACGTACACCAGTGTGTCACACTTGCCATCAGGGGCTTTCCTGGGTCACATATCTCAAGATCATGACTGTGTGGCCATCAGGATAAACCTTCTCCCCCTCTAACCACACCAGAAAGTGAACATGGTGCACGGGGCAGTTTATAAGACAGGAAGTAACCTTGGTTGGATGGCAGACTTGCTAGTGAGTCTGATGTTTCAGTCAGCAATAAAGCCACTGCCTCCATCTGAGAGCGCACGACTCACTCTGATGTACATTCCTGATGCGTCCATGGTGCATGGTGAAACTTAACCCTAGCTGGTGGCTACCCTTGGCTTTCCTGTGCTCACTGCTTTATGTGTTGTGTATATTCCAGAGCCTTTCTGTACCTTGGCCAGAATAACTTTGCAGAAGCTCACAAGTTCTTCACAGAGATTTTGAGGATGGACCCGACAAATGCAGTGGTAAGACATGAAGACTGGGAACCCCACAGGCCCCTCTACCTTTTGCTGACCAGTAAACCCAGATCCCTGCTCTGGCCTGGCCTCTAGTAGCTAGAGGTCCACAAATAGTCTGGTGAAACTCGGGGACCAGGAACCACCAAGAGCAGTCATTAGGCTTGTGTCTGTGCCACCCTAAACATGTGTTCCTTGCTCCAGGCCAACAACAATGCTGCTGTGTGTCTGCTTTACCTGGGAAAGCTCAAGGACTCCCTGCGGCAGCTGGAGGCCATGGTGCAGCAGGACCCCAGGCACTACCTGCACGAGAGCGTGCTCTTCAACCTGACCACCATGTATGAGCTGGAGTCCTCAAGGAGCATGCAGAAGAAGCAGAGCCTACTTGAGGCCGTTGCTAGCAAAGAAGGGGACAGCTTTAACACACAGTGCCTGAAGCTGGCCTAGTTCCCTCCAGCTCTCTGTACCCTGCAGACACTTGAGCAGATGGGTCAGTAAACACATTTGATTGGTATGTAGAGCATGCCTTAGGCTGGGCTAGTCAGACCCACTGACTTGCCTACCGTGCAGTTGCACAACACAGTCTGTTGGTGAAGGTGGGCCATACACATGGCATTCAGAAACAGGAAATATAAGAACTTGGGATTCCTTTGGTTTGTTCATGGAAGCTAACTTGTTCTTTTGTCACTTCTGAATACTTGGTTGGTGTATAATATTGCCTGTTCTCACTATAAGCCTAAATGATCATAGTTCATTGTCTTCCTTCCTTCATATCCTAAACCACAGCATCACTTTGATTATTCAGCTCACTCAGAACACAGCTGGGGAAGAAGCGTCACAGGCTGGCACAGCATCTCTGCGCTCCTGGGCCTGGAGGGTAGGAGGATTGCTAACACTTGTACGCTTTTTTCCACTTTGCAAAATGTAAAGGACCTGAAAATGGTTTTGGGTTCCCAGCTTTCCTAATTCATGTGAAAACACTCATTTTGAAGGCAGGACACACAACTGTGGGATGCAGCAAAGCACAATTTGTGCCTCATGTGCTGAGGGCCTTGGGTCCCACCCCAGCTCCATAAACAAAATGTCTGTGGCACAGAACAAAATGGCTGGTTCTTCATGGCTGTAATAAAGTGAAAAGTGCTTGTGTTATTTCCTGGGGAGACATGAGCAAATACCTCAGATGTGGCACAGATGACAAACCAAATGGTCTTACCCAAGACTTAACTTAGAGAAGCAGTAAGTTTAGGGGGCTTACTCACAGGAGCATGGATACCCAAAGATGCTAAAAAGGCCACCCCTTGTTGGTAGGGACTGTCAAAAGCTGAATCTCTGGAGCCCCTGCAGAACTTAAAGATAGCTCAGCTAGCCAGCCTCCTGTTCTGTAGTTGCTGTGTAACCATGAGGAGAGGTCTCATGAACATAGCAAGTTATGCAGGAGTTGTTTCTTCAGGAAGCTGTAGTTCACCTCAGAGGAAGAGGCTACACAGGGCTCCACTCCTTTATCAACTCAATTTTTTTTTTTTTATTTTTTGTTTTTTTGAGACAGGGTTTCTCTGTATAGTTCTGACTGTCCTGGAACTCATTCCATAGACCAGGCTGGCCTTTAACTCAGAAATCCGCATGCCTCTGCCTCACACCCCACCCCCGACCCCTACCCCCTGAGTGCTGGGATTAAAGGCATGTGCCACCACTGCCTGGCTCAACTCAAATTCTTTCCACACCCACTTTTTTGGTGTCTCTTCAGCTTTACAAGGGGTGTGTAGATGTTGATTTATGACAGGACACTGTTCCACTGTGCCTCAGCAACAGTCACTCTCAGGAGCTTGACTGGCTGGGTTTCATCAGTCATCTTTGGAGTAAACACATTTCAGAGGGCAGTTGTACAGGCACATCACATCTGCCTTAACAAAATTAGAGCAGTGGCCACCCCACTGTGCCTGTGACCTGACCAGCCACAGGCTGCCCTGCTTTCTCAGTTCCAAACTGAGTTCCCTCCAGGGGAGCACACTTAGAATCCACTCAGAAGCCAGGAGAAAGCACTAGATCCCCTAGAGCTGAAGTTACTGGTGGCTGTGAGCAGCGTTGACACAGGTTCTGGGAACCAAACTCTGGCCCTTCGCAAGATCAGCAAGCAGTCTTAACCCTGAGCCATCTCTTCTGATCTGTGTACTGCAAGTTCTTAAGGCTAGAACTAGGAATATGGCATGTGGGAGAGGTGGGGCCAAGTACTGTCACTGCCTCCAAGGGCAGAAGACAGTTGTTCACAGTCTTGCCGAGCAGAAACTAGGCTCAAGGGACTGAGGCAGAACACCTTGCCTGTATTAGGCCAGGGATGTGAGAACTAAGCCACAAGGGTCCTCAGCTCTGGCCATTCTGGCAGATTCACCCCTGCCCCTCCCTGGGCACCACATCAACAGACAGCATGCCAGGAGTCACTGGATGTCCAGACAACAGAAACAGCATCCTAAGTTACGGTCTCACATCTGCAGGTAAGGTTGGCCCAGTACACTCCCAGCTTGCATTCATTCCCCATTGTCTTAGTATTCTGTTGCTGTGAAGAGACACCATAACCACAGCAATGCTTATAAACATTAATTGGTTTCAGAGGGTTAGTCCATTATCATCAGGGAGGAAACATACAAGCAGACATGATGCTGGAGAAGGAGCTGAGAATTCTCCAGGAAAAGTGAGCCACTTGGCCTGGCTTGAGCTTTTGAAACCTCAAAGCTCACCCCAGTGACACATTTCCTCCAAGGCCATACCTCCTAGTCCTCAAATAGTGCCTCTTCCTGTCACTAAGCATCAAATCTGAGCCTATGGGAGTCACCCCCATTCATCCAACCATTGAGAGGCAAGAGCCAGAGAAGATAGGAGGCTGTTCTTGCAGTCCTGAAATCATGGCCCAGGATTTTGGCCATTCTGTAGATCAGCTTTGAGCCTCTGTGTTAGAGCTACCCACAGAAGATATCACAAACTAGATCCCCAAAATGGGCCCACTCCAAGTTCTCCCTGCCTTTCTCTTCAGCATCTGGCTCAGCATGGGGCCTCTGACTAAATCAGGGCAGATGCTGGTATACATGTCACTCATATGATCAGAGTAGCTAAAATAAATTCAGACTCCCTCACACAGGGAACCCCAGTTATCCCGGCAACCCAAGCTATCATCACTCTGGCACCAGAAGTGACAGGCTATTTTCCAAGGTTCACTATGCCAATTTTTAAACAGCCATTATTCTTCTAATCAGTCATAATAAACTGTCACACTCCCTCAGGAGCAATCCCCTTTTCTTGTTTTTTCTCCTAGAGAGTTAATCCCTGCAGGTCTTTGACTCATTTGAACAGCAGCAACCCACCCTCACCCCACCCCCACCCCCGTGAAGCCCTGTCCAGTCACACTGGTGAGGAGTAACACAGTAAGACCAGTCTTTCATATGGAATCCATCCTTAGGAAGCCACTAGGAGGGAACATCCAGTCTGGAGCTCACTCAGGTCTGGGTTTAGCAGAGCCAATACCAAAACTTTCATGTGCCACACACCATCCTGGCTACGTGTTGTTTGGTATCTAAGCTACAGGGTGTGCAGACAGGTCAAGGTTCTTACTGGCCTATGGACACTCATCTAGCACAAAAAAACAGTACACATAAAAAGGGAAACCTGTGTGACTTAGGTTTCTAATGCTATGATAAACACCAGAATCTTTGGGGAAGGTAAGATTTTTATTTCATCTCCAGGGACGCAGTCTATCATGGAGAGAAATCAGGGCAGAAACCTTGGGACAGTAACTGAAGCAGAACCCACGAAGGAACACTGGTGTACTGCCTTGCTCAGCCTGCTTTCTTACACCGTCCAGGACTACCTGCCCATGGGTATCCCCACCCACAGCGAGCTGAGCCCTCCCACATCAATCCTTAATCAAGAAAATGCCCTACAGACTTGCCTACAAGCCAATCTTAGAAAATCATTTTCTCAATTAAGATTCTCTCTTCCCAGAAAAGTCTGGGTTTGTCTGGTTGGCTTGTTAACACAAACCAACCAGCATCGTGACTGGAAGGAACACCACATCCACTACAGTGAGCGTAACCATTTATTTTGTTATTTGAGACAGTTTTTTCCTATGCAGGTAAACCAGACACACATGGAACACTGGATCCTCCTGCCTCAGCCTCCAGAGTGCTGCGATTACATGTATGTCCTACCACACCCAGCTTAGACCACTTCTTAACAGGTCCTGTCCCCACCCATTGTTTTGTCAGACCCTGAGCTCCCCAGGTTCTACCTTACAGGAGAGAGCCAAGCCCCTACTGCATAGCAAATTATGAAGCCTACACAGTCTGCTTCCACCAAGACCTATTCCCTCCCTGCTATCACAGCCACATGGGCCATCATTGGCCTGGTCTTTCCCCAGGGCCTATATCCATACAATCGATGTCTTTGTTGCTCAGGGTGACTGGATGGGCTGGATTTGGAGATGGGGCAGGGCTAATTAGAATTAAGACCCTGTATAAGGCTGAGGCACTGACATACATTGGAGGACACAGTAGTAAGGTAACCCCAGGAGGCCCAACCCTGTGATGGGAATGTTGATCTCAAGCTTAAGATACCCAGCCTCCAGTCTCACATGAGTCTCCCAGTCTGTGGTGTTTCTTTTGACAACCCAAGACACCCTGACTCTGCAGAGGAGCTGCCTCACTTCTGGTGTGTCAGCAACATAATCCACTGAGCACCTGGGAGCAGCAAGGCTGCACCCACTCACTGGTGTTCCTGGCTCTGCTCTCCCACAAAATTTGTCCTATTGCCCACCCTTGTTCCTATCTGGAACCCGGCTGCAAGGATCTTACCATTCACAGCCCTGAATGCTCATGAGTGGCCATCTCAGGCATGAAAGGATCTGCAGTGCCTCCCCCTCAGCAAGTTCACCGGACGCATGGAGTGGAGAGGCCAACACAGCCACTAGTATCACTGTCCTAGACGTCTCTGTGTGGTCCAAAGGCCTGCTCTGGAGGAGGGGCAGAGGGAGGGAGAGAGGCCTTTGAAAGTATCTCTGTCCCTGGCCCTGCTGGCATCCCTGTGTTCTTGGATGATGAGCCTCCTTTGTTCTCCTGGAGAAGCAATAATCAATTATGCCAGGGTGCCTGAGAGCCATCAGGATTAATGAACGACTGGCCAGGCTGAAAGATGTATAGACTGCAAGGCCAATCGCTGATTGCATCGATCTGTCTGCCAGACAGGTGTGTGGACTTTGGACAGGAGAGCTTTCTGTAACAGCTGACACAGACAAGCACATTTAACCCATTGAAACATAATGACAAGGGACAGCAGTAAGGTGGGTATACAGTTCAGAGGCAGGCAACATTCCTAGCATGTTCAAGGCTATGGGTTCAGTCTGGAAACTATCAATGATCATTAGTTCCCTAGTGCAGCTAGAACCCATGTGATTCAATCACTCAACGATACCACTAACTAGGGATCAAGTCTTCCATACGTGAGACTCTTGGGATGTGGCATATCCCAGACTTAACAAGGGCTCATGGGAAGAGCTGGATTTATTGGCTGTGACCTACAACAGGGCTGTACTGCTACAGGTAAGCTGGATACCTGCAGATGGGTTTCCCTTCAGGGATGGTACACACCTAGACCTCTACCAGACAGCTGTGCAGGCTACCCCTGATCTCACTGACCTATAAACACCTGTAGGTTTCAAGGCATCCAGGGCCATCCACGGCTCAAGAGGCCCAAGAGCCTCCAGCTCACACTCTGCTTACCATCAATGTAGCAAGGCCACAGTGCAGCACAGCCTGTCCACCACAAGCTACCAGACTGCACAGCCTGCCCACAGCACCTGGAAGCTATGGCCACAACAGGAAACCTACCTCAAAAAGAACTCTTAGCTGAGATACCAATGGCTCAGGCTCTATTTATAGGGAAGAGACCTAAGCAAAACCCATAGCATTTTGTTTTATTTTTGTTGTCGCTTGGGAAGTTTAGGGAGTTACATTCTAAAATGAATACCCAATCCTACAGCTCTCTGAAGGATTTCAGAGGCTCCTGAGCAACCAGAGCCAAAAGCATATTAAAATTAGATCAGTACCAGCCAGGCGGTGGTGGCGCACGCCTTTAATCCCAGTGCTTGGGAGGCAAAGGCAGGCAGATTTCTGAGTTCGAGGCCAGCCTGGTCTACAGAGTGAGTTCCAGGACAGCCAGGGCTACACAGAGAAACCCTGTCTCCAAAAAACAAAAAACAAAACAAAAAAATGAGATCAGTACTATATGACTTTCCTCTTTCATTTGGCTATCTTTAGGATGCTGGTGTGTGTGTATTGTACAAGCCATAAAATTATTTGAGGTTCTTGAAACCTTTTACATAGTGTACTTTAACAGTTTTCAGAAAAATGATTGTTCCAGCTCACACATCTGAACAAGAATCATATTCATCACCCGCCCACTCATCAACTCAACCCATCTTCCTATTCACCCACTCCATCCACCCACCTGCTCATCAATACAACCCATCTTCCTACCCTCCCACTCATCAATCCAGTATATCCATCTATCCACCCACCACCATCCAGCCACTCCTACATCCACCCACCCACCCACCCCTCTATAAAACCACCTATCCTATGCCTCCCCCCACACTCTTCACCTGTCTACTCACAATTCTACCACTGGAAAATGCTCAAAATCTTCACAGTGGCAACTTATGGAAAATTCCTGTCATGAAACCCTCACACTACCCATGTCCACCATGTGAGACTTATGCTTTTATCCCATTGTGTGATCAGCCCAGCACCAAGCCACTGGAGCCCCCTGAATACCGAAAAAAGTCCTGGATCTTTGCAGCCCTTCCAGCCCAGCATCAACAAAAGGCTCCACTTCAGATGCCAAGGCTATATTAAGGAAATAAGGAGCCTAATGGATTCTACCCCAGCACCAAACCCAAAAATTCAAGAGAAAAGCATGTGTCTAAAGCTATGAGGCTCACTGTATAATTTGGGAAAACATCCCCACCATTAGAAATGCCTTTCCTCCTCCAGACTTAGATGTAGTCTGTGCAAATTGGGCCAAAGACCATTTACTCAGAAGTGGGGTTTGAAGATGCAATGATAAGACTTCGTGCTCCCAAGCCTACACACCCACATTGGTTCTGATGACCTACCCAACTGCCTGTTTGCCATCCCAGAGCCAGAGTGGTAGTCTACCTATATCCCAGCTACTCAAGAGACAAGAGGCAGAGGAATCATACAAGCCCAGGACTCCCAGACTTACCTTGAAAAACTTACTTGAGGGTCCAGTGTGGAGGCTCTCACCTATAATCCTAGTACTCAGAAGGCAGAGGCAGTAGATCCTTTGCATTTGAGGCTAGCCTGGTCTACATTCTAGGCCAGCCAGAGCTATGCATTGAGACCCAATATCAAAAAAATAACAAGGCCTCCCATCAAACCTAATGACCAAATTTCAATCACTCACACTCATGGTAAGCAGGAATCAGTTCCCTCAAGTTGTCCTGATTTCCACATGTGTACCATGGAACACAGACACATAGACACACACAGTCAGTCTAGGAAAAACAAAGAAATCAAATGTATGAGTATTCTGGAAGAGCTAAGAAACTGTTACCTCCCTTAGGTATACTGACAGATTTCTGTTACCTTCATTGGTAGTTTGAATAGGTTTGGCCCCCATAGACTCACAGTTTGCTTGGCTCACAGGGAGTGACACTGACACTATTAGGGAGGTAGGCCATGTTAGAATAGGTGTGGCCTTGTTGGAGGAAGTGTGTCATTATAGAGGTGGCTTCAGGGTCTTATGCTCAAGCTCTGCCCAGTGTGGAAGAGCAGTCTGCTCTTGATTGCCTTTGGATCAAGATGTAGAACTTTAGCCTCCTCTAGCACCTCATCTGCCTGGATGCTGCCATGCTTCTCACCATGATTATAATGAACTGAACCTCTGAAACTGTAAGCCAGCCCCAATTAAATATTTTCTAAGACTTGCCTTGGTGATGGTGTCTCTTCATAGCAATGGAAACCCTAAGACACCTTCCTTGATTTTCCCTTACTCTGTGAAGTCATGGCTCACACCTAAGACCTATCAGCAAGTAGAACATTCAAGAAGGCATATTCAGTCTTCAACAGGAACAAGGCCATTTACAGTGGACAATCAGAACAGGAGCCACAGGGATCGAGAGATGGCTCAGCAGTTAAGAGCACTGACTGTTCTTCTGAAGGTCCTGAGTTCAAATCCTGGCAACCAAATAGTGGTTCACAACCATCTATAATGAGATCGGACGCCCTCTTCTGGAGTGTCTGAAGACAGTTACAGTGTACTTACATATAATTAATTAATAAATAAATAATTTTAAAAATTAAAAAAAAAAAAAAAAACACCAGGAGTCACAAAGAATAAAAACAAAACAAGTGGTGGCAAACATCTGTAATCAGAACTCAGGAGACAAGGGCAGGAGGAGGTCAAGTCCAGCCTGCCTGGTCTGAAGCTTGGTTGGTGCAGTGCTTGCCCAGGACTGAGTTCCATCCCCAACACTGTATAAACCACGTGTAGTGGCTGATACCTGCAATACCAGTGCACTCAGGAAGGACAATAAAAATTAGGACTTGAAGACATCCCAGCTTCTCAAAGTCATCCTCGATTTAATGATGACTTTGAGACCAACTTGGGGTACAAGAGATCCTATCATAAACAGTGGTTGGAGAGGCTGCTTAGTAATTAACAGCGCTTGCTGCTCTAGCACAGGACACTTAGGGCTTAGCTCTGTCTGACCTCAGTGTAAGTTCAAATCCCAACTTCCATATGGCAGCTGACAATCATCTGTAACATAGCTCCAGTCCCAGGAGATCTGACACCCTCTTCTGACTTCTGGTGGACATGTAGTCCACATATATACATGCAGGCAAAGCACCCAAACACAAAACGAACTTTTTAAAAAAAATTAAACCCAGGCATGGTGTCACACACCTTTAATCTCAGCCCTCAGGAGGAAGAAGCAGGAGGATCTCTGAGTTCAAGGCCAGCCTGGTTTATACTCAGGAGGCAGAGGCAGGGGAATATCTGAGTTCAAGACCAGCTTGATCTAAGTATCAAGTTCCAGGCCAGCCACTGCTACAGAGTAAGAGAGTCTTAAAAAACAAATAACCAAAAATAGTAGGTTGACAGCCAGGCAATGGTGGCACACGCCTTTAATTCCAGCACATGGGAGGCAGAGGCAGGCGGATTTCTGAGTCTGAGGCCAGCCTGGTCTACAGAGTGAGTTCCAGGACAGCCAGGGCTATACAGAGAAACCCTGTCTCGAAAAAAAAAAAAAAAAAACACTAGGTTGACAAAAGCTAGCAGATCTGTCCTTACTAACAGTAATTCTAGAGGGAGAGACCCAGATGTGCTGCCTGTACACATCTGAGTTCTAAGGCTGAGGCAACTTCAGTCACCTCCCCATGGGTCAAGCTTCTCTACCTGTGTAGGGGAAGCAAGTCCGCAAACCATCACAATGATCAAGGTAATGGGCATCTTCACATTGAGAGTGGCTACTCAGAGGATGGCCCACAGCCATCTTCTACAGCACAGATTATTAGGGTTCTCTGTAACTATAGCACACTACACATAAACATATTTCAGGATTATTGTTCTTTATTTGTGGTGCAGGGGGCTCATGCGCAAGGCTTTGCATTTGCTAGGTTAGATTTCTACATCTACACTATGTAACCCAAGGTGCTGGAGTAGAAAAATCATATATCACTTATTTTGAATCTTGACTGTAAAAGGACCCCAAACCACACTGATAGTATCTACCCTGATGTAGAAATTAACTATGTTCATATAAAATCACATAAGGAATCTAAATGGGAGGCTTTAATGAACCAAGTAAAATACATAGGTGTACATACAGCTTAGCTGTGAAC
>NW_022196912.1:44387838-44390606 GCF_008632895.1 Mastomys coucha | reverse complement strand
AATCTAAATGGGAGGCTTTAATGAACCAAGTAAAATACATAGGTGTACATACAGCTTAGCTGTGAACATTCAATTAATGTAACTTAGTTTGAAGAAAGAAGAACAACCCCACTTCCTAATCCAACAATCAGCAGAGGAAGAAAACATCATCTGGTTAGTTGTGCTGGGTATAACTACCCTCTTCCAGGAGGCATAGCTTCACACCCCCAACAGACACCTACAGAAGGACCTTCTGGGAGATGAAGATTGGCCATGCATGAATGCACATACCAACCCAGAGCTCCTATACCTCTAAGTCATGACAGTTAGGGAAAATTAAGGTCATTTGTTCACATTTTTGTGGCTTCCATGTAAAAATCACTTTTAGAGATGCTTTCATTTAAAAGACTCTGATCTCACAATCTTAGCAAAGAGAGCTAGTCTAGCCTCAAGTCCATATATAAGAGCAGAGAGGTGAGCAACTTTCCATTCGGTTACCACAGCAGGAGATTCACACAGTGAAGTTTTCTCTTTGCAGAGCACTGCTATGCTGTTCCTTCCAAAAACCTCACGTACTGTACCCGGGCATCAAAATGGTCAGCTGGCCGGTTGTATGGTGTCCACACAGGTTCTCCAACAAACAGCCGCATGGCCTTCACGTAATTCTAGAAAACAAGCCCCACATCTCATTGAATACTTCCACACATCTATATGGGAACCCTTGAAGCTGTCTCACCTACTTAGGGCTGAGCTCTATCTAACCTCAGAGTGAGTGACCACTGCCAGGCAGCATAAGCATCTGCAGCTCGTGCTTAGGGTCCACACTGGAGCAGACCCAAGTCTGGACTCCACCCGCCCTCCTACAGTGTGCTCCTAGGAGCCAGCTCCAGGTACTGCTGCTAGTTGGTAAGAGACTAACTTGTCAGCACTTGTCTAAACAAGAAATGCAGTCTCCATGCAGCCCTTACCTTCATCCTACAAATAAGCATAGCCAGGTAAAGATGACAAATGTATGTTACTTACAGAACTACTGACAGCCATGAGCAAAGTAGAAATAAGCTTATCACTAGGGATTCCCCACACAGTGCGTAAATCACAGTTAAATAAATCAGGATCAGGCATGTCTGACAATGCAGCTATAAACAAGCGGAAGGGCTCTTTATGCACCCCCAAGCACACCAAGCAGAAAAAGGAACATGTAGAGCCTGCTGCCTCCTGGGTAAAAGGAGGAAAGAACTGTGACTCTTGAACAAACAAACACCCTCAAAGGCAAGGGTTCTCAACCTGTGGATCACAACCCCTTTAGGAGTCACATATCAGATATCTTGCATATAGGAAAATTGCATTATAATTCATAACAGTAGCAAAATTGTAGTTATGAAGTAGCAAAAAAATTAATGTTATGGTTCCACAACATGAGGAACTGTATTAAAGGGTCCCAGCATTAGGAAGGTTGAGAACCACTGCTCTCTAAAGGAACTATTAAAATGTAGACACTAGCACCCTTCAAGGAGAAAACTGGGGCCATGAGGAACAGAGAGGACAATCACTATTGATAAACACCCTGTACACATCTCATAATTTTTAATTTTTATTTATTTATTTTTTTGATACAAGGTCTCATCTAACCCAGCCTATTCTTGAAATCTGATATTCAGCTGTGGGTGACCTTGAAGTCCTGATCCTCCCATCTAAACCTCCCAAATGCTGAAATAACAGGCATATGCCACCCCACCTGGCTTCCTAAATCTTAATTTAAGCCATGTGCATTTATCTCCTATTCACCTGGAAGGCTAGAGAGATGGTTCAGTGGTTAAGAGTGTATATGCTCTTGAAGTGGCCCCAAGTTCAGTTCCCAGCACCCATGTCAGGTGGCCCACAATCACAACTCCAGTTCCAGGAGAGCCAACACCCTCTACTGGATTCTGTGGGAATTGCATTCATATGTACAAACTCCAGTGGAGATATACATAATTTCAAAATAAAAAATATTTTTTTTTAAATTAACTTGGCTGAGGATGTAGCTCAGTTGTTAGACAGTCTGTCCAGCATGCATAAAGCCCTGGGTTTCCTACACAGCATCACAGAAATGAGGTTTAGTGATAAAAACTTGTAACCCTAGCACTGGAAGGTCAAGATAGGAAGATCAGAATTTCAGTGACATCCTCAACTACACAGTGAATTCAAGGCCAGTCTGGAATACATGAGACCCTGTTTCAAAAGCCAAAAGTACTTAAATGTCAGGTTTAACTGACAAATCATTCTGACACCCTAAGAACTAATTCCTGTGCTAACTTCCAGTCCTAATGACTGTACTGCAAACTGCTGAGGCCGCCCCCAGATGAGAGCAGCCCAACACTACAGGTGTATTACAGCCACGAGCCGCAAGTCCAAGTCAAGTACAGGCTCCCCCCAGGAGCTCTCCCACCTGAAGATATCTGCCCTCGACCAAAGCCACACAGATACATGCTGCCTCACTGTCCAACAAGAACAAAGGTGAAATTCTGACCTTTCCCTCCCAGGCTCTGTGGCCACAGGCTCTTCTGGTTCCACTGGCTCTCTCTGAAAGAGCTGTGATTGGCCACGTGTCTAGGTGATGAGCCTCACACAACACAGCTAGTAGGTCATCATGGTCACCTGCGACGTCTACGCACAGACTACGCACAGCACACTCTCACCTTCTCGTCCAGCGTGAAGCGGTGATAGATGCCGGCAGGAAGAGTAATCATGTCCCCCTTCTCCATGGAAATCCGGATCCACTTGTCTTCCTTGTCCCTGACATCGAAGTA
>NW_022196912.1:44378741-44387827 GCF_008632895.1 Mastomys coucha | reverse complement strand
ACTGCCCTCCAGGATGTAGCGGATCTCCTCATCCAGGTGCAGATGTTCCTCAAAGAACATCTTGATCTAGTGTAAGAAGGAACCTGTGAGTTTCCTGGAGACCTGTCTCGCAGACCCAGCCCTTACAGCTAGACTACAGTGAATGATACATGTTATTAAAAGTATCAAGAGCTGAGCCAGGGAAATGACACTGTTGGTAAAGGCACCTGCTGCCAAGATGATATCTTAAATTTAATCCCCAGAACCCAGATGGTAGGAGCAAACTCAGACAGGGTCTCATGTAGCCCAGGCTGTCCTCAAACTTGCTATGTAGGTGAGATGACCTTGAACTTTTCTGATCCTCCTATCTTCACCTACCAGATGCTAAGATTACCTACCTGAGACCATGCTCCACTCTAAATAACTCTATGCCACTAAACTCAAATGGTCCCAGTGAAGTGATCAGGCACCGACCCTGAAGACACCACCCCTAAACTCACAGGAAAACATATTGTCCAACCAACAAGTCTAGAGAAGAGCCAGATGCAGAGCTGCGAATCCCATGAAGAAAACCGCAAGCCAATCCAAGCATCACTGGTGGATCTACCACATATAAGGGACACACCACCACCAGATTCCTGGCCCTCAAAAGAGCTGAAAGAAAGGGAATCACCCAGCTCATTCTATGAGAACAGCACTGTGAAGAATTTTAATCCAGCAACATGACTGCTCTGGCAAGGAATCACATCCAAAGACCTAGGTCTGTGTGATCTAGCTGGAATGCAAACACACCATACACCTTTAATCCCTCTACCTGAAATACAAACATCCCCTTAGTCCACACCTTTAATCCCAAACAATGAAAGGAGGGTTGGTTTACATAAGGAAGCAACCATTTCTGAGAGGCATATGAAGTGAGAGATCAGAGAAAGATTTCACAGAATGAGTCAGAGATAGGATACATCCAACTCTCACTAGAAAAGCAGAGGAAAGAGGTGACTTGAAAGAGAGCAGTATGGGCTGGAGAGATGGCTCAGAGGTTAAGAGCACTGACTGCTCTTCCAGAGGTCCTGAGTCCAAATCCCAGCAACCACATGGTGGCCCACAACCATCTGTAATGAGATCGGATGCCCTCTTCTGGTGTGTCTGAAGACAGCTACAGGGTACTTACATATTATAAATAAATAAATTTTTGAGAGAGAGAGAGAGCAAGAGCGAGAGAGCACAGTGCATGGTGATTCTGGAGGAGGCAGTTTTACAGATAGGTTGCCAACGATTAGAACAGATTGCCAGAGTTAGTTTGAGAGCAAGCCGCGATGTTCAGTCTGGAGCTAAGAGAAGCCAGTTTGAATTAGTCAGCTTAAAAAGAAGTTTCGAGCCAGAACAGCTGAGCTGAACCAGCTGGCCAGAGTTCTGAAAGAACTAGAAAGAGTGAGTGTATTCAGCAGTAAGCGTCATGTAAGAAAGACAATTACAAAGCCTCACTCTGCCCCAAAACCACACTAAAAAGTAAGTCTTGTGTTAAAAGGCAAGAAGGCAATGATTCTCTCTAGGCGGGGGTCGGGGGGTGGACTGGGGTGCGTGTGTCTGCTCACCTTCTCCTCATAATTGGGAAGTGTATCTTTGCATATGGTGATGATGTCCATCCATGAGTAGTTTCTCATTTTTCGGATCTTTTCCAGTTCTGGATCGTTCTCATATTTGTCAGCATCTAGCTACATAAGTTTAAGCAAAGTGGAGGTCACCTAAGCACAAGGATGTATAGCAGTTGAACTGGGAGTATAGCTCCCTGGTATAGTGCTTGCCTGGTAGTGCACAAGGCTCTAGATCTGCTCCCCAGCCCTACGATGGAAACATAGCAAATGTGGATCACCCTAACAGAGCACTGCTTATTCTTTGCCAATCCTTGCACGGCCCTCCACCTGCTCTCTTGATGGATCATTCATTTTCAGAGTGCCAGGTGGAAATTCCAGTTCTGCTGGAGTCCTGCCTGCTTCTGCCAGCAGTCCTGCTGGGTCCTCCACATTTTCAGGTGAAGTTCTTATTCCTCACAGATGCCAAGAGACAGCTCACTCAGTGTGTGTGGCCACTCTGCCATCTTCCATGCAGCAAGTCTCACTAGGCTGTCTGTGGTCAGCATGCTTCTCCGGGCCCACAGACTAAGCTCAAGTTCATTGAGATGGACTGAGAGAGTGGCAATTCTCTGGCCCCATTTGACTTTTCTGCTTCTCTCTACCCCATCCTTCTACTGCGAAAGAAATCTAGATTCTAAATTTAAAAGAACCATTCACTGCTCTTAAAAATTACTGAACAGGGCTAGTGAGATGGCTCAGCAGTTAAGTTGCTGACTGCTCTACCAAAGGTCCTGAGTTCAAATCCCAGCAACCACATGGTGGCTCACAACCATCTGTAATGAGATCTGATGCCCTCTTCTAGGGTGTCTGAAGACAGATACAGTGTACTTCCTGGTCTACAGAGTGAGTTCCAGGACATCCAGGGATATACAGAGAAACCCTGTCTCGAAAAAACAAAAACAAAAGATACAGTGTACTTACATATAATAAATAAATAAATCTTTAAAAAAAATTACTGAACAATGTTGTGTCCCATGACTATAATTCTAGCTCTTTGGAATGAAGGAGAGAATTATGAGTTGGGAGCTAGCCTGGACTATATAGCACAGATCCATCTCAAAAAAAAAAAATAATAATAATACATACACATACCCTTTCATGACAAGGTATCACATCTCAAGGTCCCACTCGCAACTTGTGCTTGATCACAATGCTACCTATTCATTAGGATCCAAAGCCAAGAACACCCTCTTCCTGGATCTCCAAAGGCTGGCAGAACTAATCTGAAACCCAACATGAAACTACTGGCAACGAATTTAGTGACATTTAGTTATGTTTTACAACGAAGTGCACATTTTATTATCATGGAATGGCACACCAACACACAGACATCAATATATTTTATGTGTATGGGAGTCCTGAATGCATGTATGTCTGGGCACCACTCTAATGTCTAATGTCCACAAAGGCCAGGAGAGAACATGAGATCCCCTAGAACTGGAGTTACATATAATTATGAGCTAATGGCAATGGAACCTGGGCTCTTAGCATTAAGCCATCTCTCAAGCATATATATATATATATATATATATATATATATATATATATATATACACACACACACACCCTGGAGCATAATGCCATCTTCGGTGCTGAATGTTCTCCTTCCTAATCGCTGTGTAGAAACACCATCACCCACAGGATCACCCACAGGATGACATAAAAGGCGGGTCTCCTGGCGGAGTCACTACTGCTCCTGATTGAGATGAGTGGCTTTCCTGCCCTGGGAGCTGTTTAAGACTTCTCTGAGAAGTTAGCTATGAGCAGGCCTTCACCAGACACCGAAAGCACCTGATCCGGTTCCAGTCTCTACTGTGCGGCCAGTTCTGTTGTTTACACAGAGTATCCGGTGTAGACACAAAGTCCTGAGTTTGATTCCTAATCTAAGGTATCTGTGACGACTGCAGGCAGGGACAAAAGCAATATTCCAAAAGCTCTTTCACTCCAACTCTGTAGTCATAAGGGGCTTTTCTGTCACCCTGCTCTGTCCCCTTTCCCTAGCAACTTCTGCTGTGGGAGCAAAGACCAACTCCTCGACATGAATGCTAGAGGCCACCCTGAGCAAACCTCCCATCTCCCACCCCACCCCACCCCAAAACCCTGAGGCAATGCTTGCATAGGTCACTTGGCTTCAGTTGAGTAAAATTAACTAATTGGGAGGTCACTAGGCCATATCCATAGCCTAGATTACTTCTCAGAAACTAGAAGGCTGTGTTTTTTTAAACCATTCCTCAAGCCTCAGCTAGTGTCCCACAAGTGACCTTTTGATTCAGAAGGACAAAATCTCATCACCACATCCGTCCCATGCAGAGCCTTGATTTGGTATGTGCACACGGCAGATTCTTCTCCAATCACCTATTTCCCTGCTTCCTATCCCCAAAATATCTTATTACTTGCAGACATGGATTTGAGCGTCGCTCCCACCTTAATGTGGCCACCCCACCTCTACAGCGTCCACAGGTCATTGCTTCGGCTGTGGGCACAACATGTGGTAAGCGGGCCTTCATGGTTTTAAGAGGCATGACTTTGCAAAGGAAGGATTCATCAAACATTCCTCAGGCATGGCTCCAGGCCAAATGGTTTGCACAACATTTTGACCATACCAACACAGACAGGCTAGATCCAGTGACCCCTCCACTAACCCCAGATTCTCTGCGGCTTTCCGGTGTTTGAACTGCGTTACCCGCGACACTATCATGTGATTGGCAGCTGGCCGTGCGTTTGCAAACATTAGCAGTGAGCGCCAGCGAGTGCCACGAGGAAAGCAGGCGCCACCAGCCCACGGCCTTCTCAGCACTTAGAGAAATCTTTAGAAACAGCGGCCACGCTGAGCTTGCGCAGCGCCCTAGCCCCCCCGCCCCCACACACACTCGCCATCACGGCGTGCGCGTGCGCAGACGCGTGGTGCTCCGACCTGCACTCGTACCTTCCAGTAGAGCACTCCGAGCGTGCGCAGCTGCTCCAGGCTCACAGGGCGGTCGGGCTGTGTGCGGTGGGGCATCCGCGGATCGGCCGTGGACTCGTCCATGTACCAGGCCTGCACCATGGTGGCGGCTCCCACGCACTGGCTGGAGGGGGCGTGGCTTGAACGAGCCGGAACCGTTGGGGGCGGGGTGTGGGGCGGGGTTGTCTGGAGGGCGTGGCCGCTCAGGTGGAATCCAGGAGCCGGAAGGGCTCTTCACTGATGAAAGCACATCCACAGCCTGGGCAATTATGTGTCTACTCTGTTTTCCTTGCAAATGCTATGATACAGTACTCTTACTCTTTTCAGCTTTCAGGCCGAAAGTGTTTACTTGGCTCACAGTTCCAGGTTAAATTCCATCATTGAGGGCAGCAGACGTGTCAGGGCAGGGTCTTGAAGCAGCTAGTTCACAGCCAAAAGCAGAAAGAAATGAATGCATGCGTGTTTACTAATGCTCGGCCCCTGTCTATACTTTCTTTCTGAATTATTGTGATCTAGACAGTCTCCCATAGACAGGCTACAGGCCATCTGATCTAGACCATTTCTCATTAATACTCACCTTCTAGGTGATTCTATGTTAAGATGACAGTTAAAATTAACCGTCCTGGTGCTGGAAAGATGGCTCCAGCAGTTAAGAGCATTTGTTGCTTTTTCAGAGAACCCAGGTGCAATTCTCTGGCGCTACTTGGTAGTTCACAACCATCCACAACTCCAGTTCTGGGTGATCTGATGCTCTCTTGAATTCTGTGGCTATGCTTACATGTGTTGCACATCCAAGGGAAAAAAAAAACTCTTCTAAATAAATCTAAAGTAAATAAAACTAACCTCCGTGCTGTACCATTCTGACTTAGAACTCAGAATATGATGCACTGGCTAATTCATATCTGCAAACTACAAAAGTGTTCTAAAGAGTAAGGATAACAAATGCCTGTCATCTCAGTGTTGGGTAACAGGAGCACACAAGATTTTCACAAATAGGGAGGCTTATGGAATCCTGGCCCTTGGTGGGATAGTCATGTTTGATAGAAAAGAATTACCATATTTTAAAGATAAGACAACTGAGGGCCAGATAGCTTTAAGGAATTTTGTCCACAGGAAGTGCTAAGGCAGAGGTTTGAATTCAGGAAGCCTCACCTCAAACTCTCTGCATATAGCTGCTAAAATACAGAGCAAGGAGCAAAACCTTTGTTCAGACATAGAAATAACAGTCTTGAGTCAGGAAGGCTGCCCATTGCCTGCTTCTGGCTAGAGCTGCACAACAGGATCCCCGAGCACTGTGTGTTGGCTTCTGTCTTATGCAGAGATCTTTTTGTGCCCCAACTGGGATGAGAGAGGGCAGCGGGTTCATGCCAAGAAAATCATACTTTAGAAAAGTAAGATGGTCGAGATACCCCAAGGAATTGCGGGGGGAATGCGGAGTTTCCCCAGCACCAGTTCAAGCAGAATCGTGGAAACAGCACGGCCGATCTCCTGCAGTCATCCAGCCCATGAGAGTTCTCTTTTGAAGGAGACTCTTCTGAACTTGAACTGTTTCTTCCAGAATAGCCAGCAGCAGCCCAGAATCATGTTTCATGACCAGAATTTATTGCCCCAGTTAAGAACCAGGAGAGAACAGTTCAGATGTTTTGAAAGACAGCTAGTCTCCATCATTGCAAACCTGCCCATGCTGGTAAACCCTCTAAGCTTTGAAAGAATGTGAGAATAGTGTGGAGGTTCCTATATAACAATCTTTCCTGTGGTTGCTGTTGTTTTTAGTCAGGGTTTCATTATGTAGCCCTGGTCAACTTGGAACTTTCAGACCAAGCTAGCCTCATACTCACCTGTATCTACCTCTGGAGTGCTGGGATTAAAGGTTTGTGCCACCATACCCAGCCCTATAGCGGTCATTTCTAAAGATAAAAGGCTAGTCTTGGGTTTGAGCATAGGGGTGTATGTTAGCATTAGAGCATCCAAAGCCTGTGGTGATGCATGGGCAGGTCTCAGAGACCTGTTGCCAGGGCAACAGCCACCATATTCCCAGAATCCATTGGGCTCACCTCCCACCTTTACCTGCAGCCACTATGTCAGAACCCATATATATATATATATATATATATATATATATATATATGGGGAACATTCCTCCATCTCTCTCTCTTTCCCCCTCCTCTCTTTCCGAGCTACTGCCCTCTCTCTCCCTCTCAATTAAACCTCTTGCATGTGGGATTGTTTGGGCCTAGTGTGTGGTATGTTCTGATGCGACCCGCCGTTCTAACACATCAGTGTATTCATGCGATTCTAGCACTTGAGAAATTGTGGCAGAGGATTAAAAAGTTTAAGGCTGGGACTAGAGAGATGGCTCAGCCGTTAAGAGCACTGAGGTCCTAAGTTCAATTCCCAGCAACCACATGGTGGCTCACCCATGGCGGATCTGATGTCCTCTTCTGGTGTGTCTGAAGGCAGCTACAGTGTACTTATATACATAAAATAAACAATCAAAAAAAAAAAAAAAAGAGGCCAGGCAGTAGTGGCACATGCCTTTAATCCCAGCACTTGGGAGGCAGAGGTAGGCAGATTTCTGAGTTTGAGGCCAGTCTGGTCTACAGAGTGACAAAGTGAGTTCCAGGATAGCCAGGGCAACACAGAGAAACCCTGTCTTGAAAAAACAAAAAACAAAACAAAACAAAAACAACAAAAACAAAAGTTTAAGGCCAGGCTAGGCTAATAAGCAAGATTCAGTTTCAAACAACAGCAATAGTAACAAAAATATGCTGGGAATTAGCCAGTATGGCATTAAAAACAAACAAAAAAAAAAAAACATTTTTTTTCCTGTAGAATAGCCCTAGCTGTCCTGGACTCGATCTCTTGATGTGTCCATCAGGCTGGCCTCAACCTCACAGAGATTCACCTGCCTCTGCCTTCCAAATGCTGGGACTAAAGGCCTGCACCACCACAAATGGTTTACAAAAACATTCTTTTTTGTTATTGTTGTTTTTTGTTTTTTGATTTTTGTTTTTTTCAAGACAGGGTTTCTCTGTATAGTCCTGGCTGTCAGGGAACTCACTCTGTAGACCAAGCTGGCCTCGAACTCAGAAATCTGCCTGCCTGCCTCTGCCTCCCAAGTGCTGGGATTAAAGGTGTTCACCACCACTACCCAGCCCAAAAACATTCTTAAAGATTTATTTATTTTGGTTTTGTTCTCTGTGTGTATAAATGTTTGCATGCATGCATGTATATATATGCTGCACAAGTCTTTAATGCCTGAGCAGGCCAGAAAAAGACATTAGATCTGAAACTGGAATTGCCAACAGTTGTAAGGCACCATGTGGGTGCCGGTTGCCAAACCAGGATCCTCTACGAGAGCAGCCAATGCTCTTAACCACTCTACAGGCCCACAAGATATTCTTAAGATGGGCTGGAGAGATGGCTCAGCTGTTAAGAGCACTTGCAGAGGTCCTGAGTTCAATTCCCAGCAACCACATGGTGGCTAACAACCATCTGTAATGGGGATCGATGCCCTCTTCTGGTGACTGAAGACAATGACAGTGTACTCACATACACTAAATAAATAAATCTTAAAGAAAATATTCTTAAGCTGGAACGTCATAATATAATCCTAGTGCTAGAGAGGCCAAGGCAAAAGGATAGTAAATTTGAGGCCAGCCTGGGCTACATCGTAAGAGCACTTCTCAAATAAAACCTTGTAACAGGATATACCTGGCTCTGTTTAACTGTGAGTCCTGCTGTGTGCGATTAATCATTTTTATCTGATCACCATGTACTTAACCCTTCTGACCATGGAGGGTAGGGATACATAGTCATGAGATTTTACCTTGTTTGCAAGCTAACAGGTTAGTCCTGCCCAGTGCATGAATGTAACCCACAGAGACCTCACACAGCAATGAGCAGAAAATGTTGCAGGACTGCCAGCATTTTTGCACAGGTTCCTGACCACAGTGCCCACCATGAACCCGAAGTTCACCCAGTGGGCTGAGTGGAGAAAGGGAACCTGGAGCTGAGAGAGCCAAGGTCTGCTGCCCTCCATGGGGTCATGGTCAGGTGTGCGGCTGTAGGCTGTGCTTCCTGTACACACAGTGTTGAATCCTATCCTCTGGTTGTGATTCACCAGGGTCAGGGGGCATTTTCCTGCTTCAGCAAGGACAGTTCTTTAAAAATGTCTTGTTCTTACCTTTGATAACCTGTGTGAAGACCACACTGACCGCTGAGAAGCTGCTCACATGGCTTGCCTCACCTTAGGAGCAGACAGCTGAGTAATAGGATAATGGTCCACTGGTGCCTCACCACACTTTGAGAGCCCTATTTCTCGTCCTTACCATTTGGACACTTTAGGAGGCAGATGGCAAGACACCAACAAGTTTTTTCAGTTCACACACCTGAGAAAGATTACAATGGCTTTCACTGTGGTTGGATGCTGCTCTCGGATGTTAACCAGTCTGTCTCCAGCACATTTCTTCCCTCTCAGTTCTTCTCCCTCCTCCTCCTCCTCCTCCTCCTCCTCCTCCTCCCCCCTC
>NW_022196912.1:44375030-44378358 GCF_008632895.1 Mastomys coucha | reverse complement strand
TCCCTCTCTCTCTCTCTCTCTCTCTCTCTCTCTCTCTTTCTCTCTCTCTCTCTCCTTCCCTCCTTGTATCCTCTCCTGTCTCACTCCATTCCTCAACCTCTTTTCTCTGTGTGGTGGCTTATTTAATTTATTAAATTATATAGATATATATGTATGTATGTATGTATTAACCCCTATATAAAATGTATTAACCCATCTCCTGTTGCTATAATACAAAACCTGAAGCTCTGTCTGTTCTTTATGAGAAAAAGATTTATTTAGGTCGTAGGTTGGTGAGTTGAGGGTCAGTATTAGCCAGCCTCATCTGTTTGGCCTCTGGTAAGGAACACCAGCTACATTGCTTCACAGTAGACAACATCATAGTAGGAACATGTTTGAGGGACACAAGAAGGCAGAGATGCTCTGGAGCCAGGATCTTCTGCTGCCTTCTCTCACAGGAAGTATGTGGAGTCTAGAGAGAACTAATGAGTCCTTCTGAGGACAGTGGCCTAACAGCCTGTTAAAGGTCCTGCCACCTCTGTGCCGAGGACCAGCATGAATTTTCCACACATGGGCTCTGTGGATGGATGCAAGCCACAGGACAGCCACCGGCAACTGTTTCTACAACTTACTAGTAATTCAGAGGAAGGACTCTTTATGTAACATCTGGCACCCAGTCTTCTAGAAAAGAAGCACAGCTAAAGCAAAACACCAAACAAACAAACAAACAAAAACCCCACCAAAACAAAAAAACACCCGTGGGTATCTGAAGGACTGGGATGTTGCTCTGAGCAGCAACCAGTTAGGGTCAGGACCAAGCAGGAGAGGTCAAACAGAAGCATGCCAAGGCAGATGTCCACACCCACAGCCAGGCTGTCCAAGCCTCTTGCTTCCTGTGTGCCCAGTAGAGGAGGGGCTTGAGGGACACAGGAGGCAAGCAGAACTGTGCTTGCCCTGGGTCCTCAAGCCCTCTTCATGGCCAGTTCTACTCAGAGCCAGGCAGAAAAATGTGGAGCCCACCCATTGCATAGCTTAGCTTCAAACTACTTTCCCTGTTAAGGTCATAACTGAATTAATGTCTTCAAACTGGAAGAGCCCGGAGGGCTTTGTGGAGAATGAAAAATGCTAAGGGGGGTGGGGTTGTAATAACTAATTGAAGATGCAGCAATGGCTGGAAGCTACGTGAGACTCTGGGGTACAGGAGCTGGCAACAGACAACAAAGAACGGAAAATAACAGTGCGCCCTGAAACTCAAGGGCCCATCTATAAATAAGCACGGGTAACCAGAAGACATGGATAACGAGAGTCACTGAGACTGACATGGATCCCACACATCAAGGAAACCCAGCGAGTGCATACCAGACAGGAAACAAGTATATTCCTGCCTCTGGCTTAAACAAGGGACGATCCCAGAATACCTTTCGAAGCTAGCTTATCAAATGTTGGAACTGTGGAAGCTGGGTGACATCGAGATAGCTATCTTCACTTGAAAGTATCCACTAAGAGTTTTAAGTTATTATTTGTGTATTAAGAAACAAACCAGCTGGGCCACACACCTTTAAACTCCAGACCTTGGGAGGCTGAAGGATGTGGATTGGATATCTGTGAGTTCGAGGCCATCCTGCTCTACAAAGTGAGTTCCAGGACAGCCAAAGCTACACAGAGAAACCCTGTATCAAAAATTAAAAAAAAAAAAAAAAAAAGTAGAAAGGAGAGCAGGGTAGGCCATTTGTGTGTGCAATTTTTTAATTGGGGGGGGGGAGGTACAGGGCTAAATTTCTCAACAAGGAAGCCATGCCTACAAACAGCTGCTTGGAGGCCATACTCAGCAAAATGTTGTTCAAACTAATTAAAAGGAAAAGCTGCCTTCTGATCCTAATAATATGTCTCTGAAGGAAACATGGATGGCATAAATATAACTCGAGGCTCTTTTCCTAGAAAAAAATAAGGGGCATATGGTCAAGATGTCGAATGATCTCAATCAACTATGCTCCTGGGACAAACACTTGATAAGATCCCACTTGTCCTCAGAGTCAGGATTTCACTGTCCCCACAAACATGCAATGAAACATTTCCATGTCACATTAGTTGAAAGAAATGGCAGGTCTCTTCATCACCTTCTGAAACTTCTGGTGCCCTGGGTGGTGGTGGTACACACCTTTAGCCCCAGCACTGAGAGGCAGAGGCAGGTGGATCTCTATGGGTTCTAGGTCAGCCTGGTCTGCATACTGACCCTGTCTCAACAAACAAACAAACAGAAATGCACTGGCATATAGTTTCAGATGCCTTTAGGCCTCAGTGTTTTGATCATTTTTAATCACTGTGGCCTCTCAAAGGCACTACTTTCCAACTCATGAAATGGCAGACAGTCTAACCACCTTAGGTGAAGAAACTGTTCAATTATGACACACATTTTGCTATTTGGGGAGGCATCATGGCATCTACTACTTCCAAATGTTCCACAAAAATATAAACCCTATGTTGATAAACCCTATGTTGTGGCATTGGGTAATGAGGCCATGGAAGGATAGCAGAAACTCAAGACCAAGTGAAATAAGCATTGAGGAATTTGATAGCCCAGTCCTAACAAACAAGGGAATGTAAGAGTAATTGATAGCGAAGGTGGATTATGCAGATAGACTTTCATAGACTGGTTCTCACGGTCTCACTTGGCAGGTACCTGGCTGTCAGGTCAATAACTAGCAGGCCCCCAGACTGAGAAAGCTAATACCCAACACCATGAATCTGAGGTGGCAAAGCCATCACTGCCCCCAGCTTCAGCCTTTATAGTAGAATCCCAACCTCAAATCCTCTACACTGCGTTACTTCTCACTAGGGGCAACCTGACTTCTAAGACTCACAGTGGGACTGGAAAGATTGTTTGGCGGTTAAGAGCATTTGCTGCTGGCGGCTTACACATCCATTTCTGGCCTCTGAGGGCACCAGACATGTACATGGTACACAAACATACATTCGGGCAAAAACATCCACACACATAAAAATTAAAATTAAAGAGAGAAAAGAGAAGTCCCAGGAGCAGCACTCTCCCCCTTTCCATCCCGTCTCACTGGCTACAGAGCCCATCAGCTTGAAGATTTCACTGGTACAATGCAGGCATCTTTTTCCTGGCCTCTTCTCCACTGTGTGTCCTTCTATACCATGAACACTAGCCCAGTATCCTTGGAGTGGGTGTCCTTTCTCTCCCTCCAGCTGTGGGCAGTCTGTGAAAGCCCTCTAGACTACCTCTGTGACCTGGTCCCTGCATCCTGAGGCACTAAGACAGACCAGCAGTCAGTCTGCTGAAGTTCAAGGATGATACCCTTTTTTTTTTTTTTTTTTTTTTTTTTTT
>NW_022196912.1:44340843-44374996 GCF_008632895.1 Mastomys coucha | reverse complement strand
AGGTCGTTTTCCATGAAGACCCTTCCAAACTCACGGCTACTCTTCAAGAGGCCTAGGTTAGCTAACTGCAAACTAGGCCTTTTGGATGTAGCTATACATTTCAGCAATATAAACTCCACCCGGTTTTAAAAATCTTGTCAGGTGTGTGCCCTTAGGCGTGGGAAACAACTGAGCAAGGGCACAGGCTGCTCACTGTTCAGGGGGAGATGCTGATTGCAGCGGCTGGAATGTAAACAAGAGCCCTCCAGCTGATGAAGGGCGCCTGCTCTGACATTTCCTTCCTGTCACACAAGTTTCCTCCAGAGAGCTCTCAGCCTCCACCATCCTCATCAGAACCGTCCTGACAGCCCCGCGGGGCTTCAGCTGTGACAGGAGGTGTCTAAATCCTAGTGGAGTCAATTCAACCTACTGTAGAGACACGGCTTGTTGAAAAATGCCCGGAGATGGGACTCACATTAGAGAGGCAAGCCAGGGGTGACAACAGAGATGAGGAGAAAGCACCATCGGGGTATCTGAGGACTGCTCCATTCTATGTAAGCCTCGGGGCTACCCAGCTGCTGTTGACTAGGTGGTTCCTCTTCCTCCTCCTCCTCTTCTTCCTCCTCCTCCTTTTCCTCCTCCTCCTCCTCCTCCTCATCATCATCATCATCATTATCATCATCATCATCAGGAAGCCATGTGTGACACACCTCTGGTTGTGTTTGTGAAGGAGTATCTGGACTGGGTTAAGTGAAGTAGGAGAACTCACCCTGAGCCGGGAGGTGGTGGCGCACGCCTCTAATCCCAGCACTTGGGAGGCAGAGGGAGGCAGATTTCTGAGTTCTAGGCCAGCCTGGTCTACAGAGTGAGTTCCAGGACAGCCAGGGATACACAGAGAAACCCTGTCTCAAAAAACAAAACAAACAAACAAACAAAACAAGTTTGCCTTGCTGACTTGCTGTGGAAGAGGCATTCTTGAACTGGAAAACTCACCCTGAATGTGGGCAGCCCATTGTGTGGGCTAAGAGCCAGAGTGAGAAGGCAAGCTGAGTGCTAGCGTTCATCTTGTTCTGCATCCTGACTGCAGAGGCAGTGTGAGCAGCTAGCTGCCTTATATTCTTCTGCCATGGGTTCCCTGCCATGATGGACAGTACTGCCTCAAACCAGGAGCCCAAATAAACACTCGAATATATAGCTTTTGTAAAAAACTTACAACAAAAGCAAACAGTACAACATCCCAACACCTTGGTAGCTACTGAAACATAATATAAATAGGAGGAAGAAAACTATATTTCATTCACGTGTATAACTCAAACCCAGTGCAATTAAAAAACAAAACAAAACAAAACATGGCCGGGCAGTGGTGGCACACGCCTTTAGTCCCAGCACTTGGGAGGTAGAGGCAGGCAGATTTCTGAGTTTGAGGCCAGCCTGGTCTACAGAGTGAGTTCCAGGACATCTGGGGCTACACAGAGAAACCCTGTCTCGAAAAACCAAAAAAACAAAACAAAACAAAACAAAAACCCCATGAATGTGTTTGTTGCTCTGTGTGTACATGTGTCTACATGTGTGGGTGTACTTATGCCATGGCATGTGTGTGGTGAGAGGACAATCTGCATGAGCATGTTCTTTCCTTCCACTGTGTGGATTCTAGAGATGAACTTGGGTCATCAGACTTTGTAGCAGGCAATGTTATCTGCTGAGCCATCTAACAGGCCTCCTCTGCAAATTTTCTGAGCATGGAGTCAGGGCAACGCAACCCACCTGTTCCACGTTGGGTTTTCAAGTTGCTTATACGAAGTCATCCCAGACCATCTGCTTCATAGGCATGTGACATCATGGAAAGGACCTGTGGCCTAATACTGAAGATAAGGACTCCCTGGGACTGTAGCTTACCATTTTCCCGATCTGGAGAGGCCCTGGGCACCCCGGGAGGTGGCGCTGTATAACTTGACAACATGACCATACCATGGTAGAGTTAAGTGGAAGGTTTGTATTGCAGATATGAAAGGAAGAAGAGCCAATGGCAACTGGATGCATCCAGAGCAGAGAAAGAAAGCACTAGTAGACTGAGCATGGCCAGGAGACTGGACCTGGCCATTAGAGAAGCAGGAACAGAGCAGAGAGAGGAACAGAGAGAGAGGGAGAATGTAGAGCAAAGACAGGGGAAGGAGGGAGACAGAGAGACAGACAAATAGCCAAACAGCAGGCTTATAAGGAGAACTGAACAGCTGAGAGAAAGGAAGCCCATGAGCTGGAAAAGTTTAGGGTGGTGGGGAGGTGAGAAGAGCTAATACTCCTGATACTGAGGGAGTCTGGAGGCTAGCATGCACTCTGGTGTGCTAATATGACCAAAGACAGCCATCTGTTCCTTTTGCCTTTTGGGATTTGGGGAAATGGACTTTCCTTTGGACTTGATAGCACAACACACAGAGATGCCTCCTGCACACACGGGGACTCAAGCCACAGCCAGGTAGATGGTAAGGAGACAGAGCACTGACATAGAAAGCCTCGAGGGGAGCAGGTGTCTGGGTGGCATGGGGACAGTCATGGGGTAAGTGGTCAGCAAAGCTTAGTCACCAAATGAAACAGGGCTTTGCTCAAGGGAAGAAAGAACAGAGAATGGCCCTTGGCCGTGCAGCCAGCCGAGTCTGTGGAATGATAACTCAGTGATAAAATTTTGGAAGCCAAGAGAAAAATCAAAGAAAAGCATCCTAAATGGTGACGATTGAGAGACCCATCTCACCCCCAGAGAGCTCTCTCGGATGCACTCCAGCCAATCCCACCTGAGTGGGAAGTGTGAGGAGACTGGCAATTAGCTCTCAGGCAGTAGGGAGAGCCACAAGTACTGGAAGGAGTGAAATGAGTGTCCTCAGCAGGCGATGGGGCTGCATGCCTGGGAAGTGCAAGGCAATTAGCAAGGGATGCTAAGAGGAACTCCACAAGCGGCTTTGACACTGGCTTGCAAGAGACAGCCGCTTTTTCAAGCAGGAACAATACTCTTGGCTGCTAATTACATTAGAATTGGAATCATTGAATGGCTGTGAGGTTTCCTAGCATGTCTAAATCCCTGAGTGCATCCCCCAGCATACCCACCCTGTCAGTCCATTTTGTGCAGCTGCAGCAGGCCACCAATTAGGGTGTTCTTTCCACACCCACTGCGGTCCTAGGGACTGAACCAGGACCTCACGCACCAGGCAAGAACTCTACAACTGAGCTCTATCCCCAGTTGCTCATGGCCAGCTTCGGTATTCACGTGGTGGGTAAATAGAGGCAGGTGGCTGATGAGGATCAGTGTGGAGAGCAGCTGACAGGGGTGGATCCAGATACCTACAGGGGCTGACATAGTGGATGGATGAAGAAACAATGTTCCAGCCCCCATACTTTATCCTTTCTTCCATAGCTTATATATCCCAGCAAAATCTTTCAAGCAGTATAAAATCACAATGTGATTATGTCTTACTTTTCTTCTAGTAAATGATTATGAAAAAAACCAGTGTATTCACTAATACCTTTACAAGAAATAACATTATGTAGTACAGGTAAAGAAAACAAATTAATCCCAAAAACCCACGTATATTTGTAGCTAAGCAACTTGTTATAGATTAACAAAGTGTGAGCAAGCAAGATGGTTTTCTCAGCCAGTTTCTTTTACTAGGAGGCAGCAAATTGTGGTTACAAAGAAAGGAGTAATTACTTTACTATTTATCTTTAAAAGTAATCTTGTAGGGGCTGGAGAGATGGCTCAGAGGTTAAGAGCACCAACTGCCCTTCCAAAGGTCCTGAGTTCAAATCCCAGCAACTACATGGTGGCTCACAACCATCGAAGCGAGATCTGACGCCCTCTTCTGGAGTATTTGAAGACAGCTATAGTGTACTTATATATAATATTTATATATTTATATATATTTGGTTTTTGGAAACAGGGTTTCTCTGTATAGCTCTGGCTGTCCTGGAACTCAGTCTGTAGACCAGGCTGGCCTCAAACTCAGAAATCCGTCTGTCTCTGCCTCCCAAGTGCTGGGATTAAAGGCATGAGCCACCACTGCCGGGTTTTTTTTTTTTTTAATATTTTTTTTTTAAAAAAGTAAAAATCTTAAAAGAATTACAAATCTAAACTTTTATATAAAAATCAGTCATATATACCTTAAATCCTCAGAATGTATACCTACTCATCAACAATTTTTTTTGTTTTGCTTTGTTTTTTTTGTTTTGTTTGTTTGCTTTTTCGAGACAGGGTTTCTCGGTATAGCCCTGGCTGTCCTGGAACTCACTCTGTAGACCAGGCTGTCTTCGAACTCAGAAATCCGCCTGCCTCTGCCTCCCAAGTGCTGGGATTAAAGGCGTGTGCCACCAAACCCAGCTTCTATGTTTATTTTAAGACAGGACTCTAAGGCTAGCCTTGAACTTAGAAATCCTCCTGCCTCAGGTTTGTGCTACCAGGCCCAGAATAAATAATTCATTAAAAATATATAATGATTTTATTTCACAAAGTTAAGGTGGCTGGAAGGCCATACTTGATAGGCAGGGACAGATGGTTCTCATATGGAGTGGGTACATGTCAGTGAAGATCTCCTTTTAAAAAGCCCCAGATAGGGGTGTGGAGAGGTGACTCAGCAGTTAGGAACAGGAGCTGCTCCTGCAGAGGACCAGCCTTTGGTCCCATCACCCACAAGAGGCAGCTCACAACCACCTGTAACTCTAGCTGCAGGGGCAGCCATGGCTTCTGACCCCCTCTGGTCCCCTCTGGCCCCCTCTAGCACCTGGCTTACCTCCCTAACATGAAGTTCTAGGTACTTGTCTGTTGCTATGATAAAACATCATGTCCAAGGCAACCCAGAGAAGGAAGGATTTATTTGGGGTTTAGGATTCCAGTGGGATGAGTCCATCACCATTGCATGGCGAAGCATGGCAGCCGGCACCAGGCATGGCAGCAGGAACAGCTGAGAGCTCACGCCTCAGACCGCAAGTAGGAAGTAGAAGGGCTGACTTTGTCAGTGCTGTATTGCTGTGAAGAGACACTATGACCAAGGCAACTCTTATAAAAGAAAAACATTTAATTAGGGCTGGCTTACAGTTCAGAGGTTTAGTCCATTATCGTCATGGTGAGGCGGCACACAGGTGGCACACAGAGGTAACTGAGAGATCTGCATCTAGATTGATATGCAGCAGGAAGAATGAGAGGCCTGATCGTGCCACTTCCTCTAGGCCTCTGCGGGCCATTTTCATTCAAACCAACACAGAAGGCAAACTTACAATGTGTCAGACCTTAAGCTCTTAAACCTCACCTCCAGTGACATACTTCCTCCAGCAAGGTCATGCCTCCTTAGCCATCCAAACAGAGCTACCAAATGGGGACCAAGCATTCAAATGCCCTATGATTGTAGTGACATCTCATTGAAAGTGCTACACATATAACTTAAAAAAAAAAAAAATTTAAAGCCTCTAATAGGCTGGGGGTGTGGCTATTTGGCAGACTGCTCCACTGATAGGCTGGGGGTGTGGCTATTTGGCAGACTGCTCCACTGATAGGCTGGGGGTGTGGCTATTTGGCAGACTGCTTACACAACCCCCTGTTCAATCCTCACTGGGCATGGGTGAGGACCTCCTGCCTCAGCCTCCCAAACCCTGGAACTACAGGTGTGCCACCACACCTGGTTCTAATACAGGATTTTGTGTTTATGCACATGTGTGGAGGTGCAGCAGAAGACACCAGATACTGGATGTCCTGCTCTATCACTCTCTGCCCTGTTCCCTTGAGACAGGCTCTCACAGCTGAACTTGGAGCTCATATTTTGGCCAGGCTGGATGTTCTGCAACTCACAAAGTCTCTTGTCTTTATCCCGCACAGCACTGGGGTTCCAAGCAAGCCTGGGCTATCCCCATCTTGCTGCATACTGCCAGGGTTCTAAACTCAGGCCAGGCCCCCATGCTGATGAAGCATGCACTCCTATCTACTGAGCTATCTTTCCCCAGCCCTCCTCAGGACTTTGAGCTATATTACTCCATAGATCACCAAGCCAGCAGAGATGGCTCATCCTAGCATCACTCAGGCCCACCACTCTGCTCTGTCAGAGACACAGTTGTTTCCTGAGCATTTTCGGAGGCCTACTCTGTGACATGCAAACCCAGCTGTCACAGGGCAATCTGAAGGGCAGGCTGTCACTGCTTGTCAGAGGTGATGTCATCATCCTGGGCCCCAACAGATGGCCCAGCTTCCTAGATCCTAAGGAACTCAAGAGTCAGCCCAGTGACAGTACTGTCTTAGTGTTCCTGTCATTCCATGACCTTCCGTTGTTTAAGGGCAATGTGAGGGTTTGCATGAGAACAAACTGACCATCCCATCCCTCTAGAGCGATTTTCTCAATTTCTAGTTTTAGAAAGCAAAGAACACTCACCTTTAACAGTAACTCAAACTAAATATGTTTTGTGTCATTCCTATAACTTTTATTATAAAAAATAAATAAGCATAATTTCAAACATGTTTTGTATTTACATAGTATTTTTAATAAAAAAAATAGGCAAAGAAATCTATTAGCAATATATTTATGCATCTTGATTCTTAAAGGTCTCAGCTGTTCCTTCAAGATGATCCAGGAGTAAAGGTCTCCTTATCTAGGCTCTGCCCACCCAAGGCAGCCTCAGGTCCCACATGGCCACATCATCTCTGATGCACAGAGGCACAGGGCAGCTGCCAGGGCAAGAGTCTTGCCCTGTGCAAACTGGAAGGCAAATAAACCTTATGGAACTTTTAGGCCACATGTACTGACTGGTGTCTCACTGACTCCTACTAAAATCCAGCTGGAGCATTTTGGGACTGACCCAAAAGGCACAAACTCTGAAATCTCACAGAAGTGGGACTCAACACTTCCATTATTTAAGCACTTCTCATCAAGCTGTGTCACAGGTCACACTGTGCCTCCAGGCACCTCTCAGTGAACAGCGTAAAGAACCGGCCACTGCCTCTGGTCAGAGTTGCAGCAACTACCCTGCTCTGTCCTCAGACTGTTTTGCTCCTTCCCTTGCCAGTCTGTCAGCTTCTTCGTTGCCCACAAATCCCGAATGACCAGGAATGTGCATCTGTTAAAATAAAAATTCCCCTTGAAATTTTTCCAATCTTTACATGTGCAGCACACGGCTATATCTCACACCCAGGGAAGCTCATGTATCAGAAGAGACTGGGGACCAATGGTAACACACATGGGGCTGGAGCCATAGATCAACTAGCAGAGTAAGTCTGCGGCTCAATCCTCAGTGGCACATAATCTAGGTGAGATGACACGTGCTTACAACCCCAACACTGGCAGGATCAGGCTAAAGAGAAAAGAGTGGGTGTTATAGAATGCCATCTTCCAGGTGAGACATGGCTACTGCACTCATGAACACACTGTAACACAGGCCTACACCGGACTGGACCAGTCAACCAATGGGGAAGTTCTGCCCTCCCTGGGCTTTTAATGGTTGATAAGGCAGTTAATGGTTGATGAGGGAGGAGCAGGCACTTTCTTCAGTGCTGTAGGTACTGCCAAGGTGCCTATGCTCCTATAAGCAAATGCATTTGTGCTCCTATAAACAACCAATGCAACATACTGCACTCAGAGGAGGAGGGGCCTACAACTAAAATACACACACGGTGTGCACTTACAAAGATGTTGTAACAAAGCCCATTGTTGTGTATAACTAACACACACTAACGAACATATACATTGACGTTATGGAAGCTGCTACTTTAAGCTAGTCACCAGGCCCCTTCCAAACACCATTCCCGAACAGCTAGGTCAGACCATGCATGGGAAGTGTGACTCACCCACTGGATGTCCATGCCCTGGGTGAGCTCATCCAGCTCCATGAAGTCCTCCTTGTTGATTACATCTTTCCCGGTACTCGTTCTCCAGCCATTCTTCTTCCAGCCCTGAACCCAGTTAGTTATCCCTAGGGTAACACATGCTCACAGGCTCCTTCACCAGGAAGGATGGCCTCTCTTGCTCCATAGTCTCTCCTCACAATGGCTCCTCTTATTCTGAGTCAAAGCCTGGATGGTTCCCTTCCTTCCATGCCCTCCCTTGCTTATTAAGCCTTTAGCATACTCCCAAGACCCCTCCCTACCTTTCCCCTACCTTTCCTCTTTCTGCTAGTTACATCCAGTTAGTTAGACATGGGTCTTCCTCAGGGAAGCCTCCCCCATATGCTTCTATGCAGCTGCCCCTGTGACCTGAAGTTGCTCACACCCTGACCCAGGTGGTACAGGGCCAAGGAGGCCAGCTCCCTAAGACAGTAGACCTAGACTCCTAGTCCTCTGAGCCTGAAGAGCCCAGTGTCATCCAGGACTGCCCCACTATCCATTATTAGGAAGAAAGGCCCATCTCCCTTCACAGTGTGTGGGGCAGCTTACCATTGATGGTGAACATGCTGTCTGTGTATAGGACAAGCTTGCTGATGTTCTGAGCCTTGGCTTGTGTGATGGCTTTGCAGGCTGCCTTGAAAAAGCAAGTCCATAGTCATGCTATATAGAAAATGCTTGCCATCCTACATTACCCATCAAGTGTTTCAAGACAGAAGCACTCACTGCTCTTTCTGGACCACCATGTTGTCTTCTCTATGTGAAGAAGGGTAAACCTACAACAGCCCATGGCTACAGAATTACTGTCTTTAAAGACCGTTGCTAGCCTGGAAGTTTCTCGTGGCCTTTCAATACCTTCTAAGACAGGAAAGGAAGGGAAAAGGCTGATCTTGTGGTCACAGGGAGGAAAACAGACTCATGTTTATCTGGGAACTTACATGGATCTCAGCCCTCTGGTTTGTCTGTCGCCCAGGAAGCCTTACACCTACATTTCTGTTTCAGAACAACATAAAAAAGAAAAACAAAATTACAATGCTAATTCCCAAAGCAATTCTTCTCAATGGATAATAACAAACTAGTGTTCAGTTTCAACTGAAACATAAAACCTAAATACAAACAACAGCCTTAAAAACCAAACCAGGGCTAGGACGCAGCTCTGTGGTGGTGTGCTGGCCTAGCACCCACAAGACATTAGCCCAAATATGAACACCTACAAATAACAGCAAACCCAGAAAAATACACACCTGTGATCCCAGCACTCAGGAGGCAGAGGGAGGAGTGGTGTGAGGTGGAAGCCAGCCTGGTCTACATATCAGAGCAACCTAGAGACCCTGACTCAATCAACAAAAACAAAAACAAAAGATCCAAGTTAAAGATTTAAAGAGTTCATTACGCTAAGTTGGGCATGGTGGTGCACATTTGTTATGTTCCAGACAGGGTTTCTCTGTGTATCCCTGGCTGTCCTGGAACTTCTGCAGACCAGGCTGGTCTCAAATTCAGAGATCCACCTGCCTCTGCCGCCTGAGTAGTAGAATGAATGCTGAGCAACCACCTGCCTTGGTGCTATGTCTAATCCCAGCGCCTGAGAGGCTGAAACTGGAAAATCTCCGTGAATTGGCACCACCCAGGCTACGCAGTGAGACAAAAGAAAACAAACAAATTCCACCCTTACTACCTCAGTTAGTTAATATGTTGAATACATGCAAATATTTAAAATAAAAGACAAAAATACTTCTTAAATTAATTAATGAGCAATTTATATGAACTGTGTCTGTCAACAGTTCCTGGTGAGCATCAGACCTGGTGTAAGAAAACCTCACGGAATGGCTGACAAGACATTACTTCATATTGTTCACTACAGGGACCATGTATATATGAATAGCCTGTATTCTGACTACCTGTAAGTCAAGCGTCTTCTAAAAAGTCTAAAAGCCACTAGATGTGGTATGGTAGTATATGCTAAGTAGTTCATCCTAAGCACTTGGAAGTGACAGAGGCAGAAGGATGTCCATGAGTGGCAAGGCCAGTCTGGTCCCATAGTGAGTTTTGGCTAACCAAAGCTATACAATGAGACCATGTCTCAAAAACAAGTCTAGAAGTCTAGTGACGGGACAGGTTCTGAGCTGGTGCCCTGCCCCTGCATCACTGTTGACTGGCTCTTCTACTCATATGCATTATGACTTGTACAGACCCAGGGAAACGGCACCAAGTCTCAGCATTTAGCAATGTCAAGAACCAAGCCCTCTGGCACCAATATAAACCAGTCAGTTGCTCTTCTATTCCTAGCCAACACTGTTTACCTAGCAGGTTTAGAAAAGAATTCAACAATAAGCAGCAAATATGTCAATAAGCAAATCCTTCCCAAGACTTGGTAAATGAGATGCTCACTCAGCCGTGTTTACTTACAAGGGGTGGCCTGGCCCCCAGTAAACACCGATTCCTGCTCGAGCCCGCTTCCGCCCATTACTGGAGCAACAGCCATCCGTGTAGACAACGACTGACTCTCCTGTAAGAAGAAAGAGTGAGGCCACAGCACTGAACTGCTGAACAGTGACCACTGCTAAAGTTTTCTGCTTAGGACAACACAGATTTCCCACAACGGGGTGTGGTCACATTTTGCTTGTTCTGTACACCAAGTTAAGTTAAAGGTAGAATAGAACTTCCCACTGGGAGACCTGCTTATACCTCAAGTTAACGAGGTCCCTCATGCCTGGGTCTCTTTTCTAAAGCTGCACTTCCAAAGAAAGCAGTGCTTTGAGTGACGCTAGTCCCACATGCCAGAGAGCCAACTTTGCTGGCAAGTGGTCTCACTTTCTCTTAGCACATTTGCCACTAACTGTAAAGTAGCTCTCACCTCTGCTTCCTCCTTTCAAACGTGGTTTGCTCGAGTAGGAAGGCAGACCTATACCCTCAGCAGACTGCAGGGAGAAACTGAGTAGGAAAGTACCTGGGGTGGGAGACGGGGAGTCAAAGACTACCCACACATGAGGAACTGTCTGAGGAAATTGGCCTGAGTACAGCAGGCTCAGGGGATGTGTGGAGACCAGTGTCCCTCAAAGAAGCAAGGCTGGACCATTTGAGCACAGAGGCTGGGCAGGCCTCCTCTGTCAGATGCACTTGCTTCCCATCCACACGACCAAATCTTTCTATTGCTTCTAGTGCTGTAATGGAACACTGTGACCAAAAGCACTAAGGGAGGAAAAAGTTTATTTGACTTACACTTACACATCATAGTTCAACACAGAAGGAAGCTGGGACAAGAACTCAAACAGGGCAGGAACCTGGAGGCAGAGCTAATGCAGAAGCCATGGAGGAGTGCTGCTTACTGGCTTGGTCAACCTGTTTTCTTACAGGACCCAGGACCACCAACCCAGGAGTGGCACCACCCACAGTAGGCTGGCCCTTCCCTTTGAATCACTAATTAAGAAAATGCCCTAGAGGGCTGGTGGCTCAGTGGGTAAGAGCACTGATTGCTCTTCCAAAGGTCCTGAGTTCAAATTCCAGCAACCACATGGTGGCTCACAGCCACCCATAATGAAAACTGATGCTCTCTTCTGGTGCGTCTGAGGACAGCTACAGTGTACTTATTTATAATAATAAATAAATCTTTGGGCTGGAGCGAGGGGGGACTGAGTGAGTAGGGTCTATCAGAGCAAGAGGGTCGACCAGAGCGAGCAGAGGTCCTAAAAGTCAATTCCCAACAACCAGATGAAGGCAAACAACCAGATGAAGACTCACAACCATTTAGTTCAGCTAAAGTGTGTACTCATATACATGAAATAAATAAATCTTTAAAAAAAGAAAAGAAAATGCCCTAGAGACTTTCTGTAGGCATTTTCTCAGTTGAGACTTTAGCTGGTGCCATGTTGACACACAACTCTCTAGCACAGTGAACAGTGAAAAGATGCTTGCCCATCCTAGATAACTGCCAATCATCTACTTGCACAGCTCTACAGCATCCTCTAGTGCTCTCCCTGAAGGTAAAGTACACAGGCTTCCTCTTGGCAAAAAAGCTCAGGACACACCAATGCTGGTTCATCTCTAAATGCTGCTGGTTTCTGTTCCCATTTGTGCAAGACAAAAAAGAGAAACTTATATACTATAGTTACTAAAAGCACACAGGTGCCTTTGGAGTTAAATACAGGAAAAGCCCTAGACCTCTTTTCCTCGAGGTTCTGAAGGCTGGACACATGCTCAGTTAGAAAGAGCATTCTGGTTGGACCTTCTTCCTGGCCTCAGCAGCCTGTGGCTAGGTAAAGAATTCCCAAAAGTTTAATAATTTTGTACTATTTGATTAGTATAGAATAGTGTCCTCATTGTGAGTGGTTGCGAAGGACTCAGAGGGCTCTGAGGCTGAGGCAGGAGGATGGCAAGTTCAAGGTTAACCTGGGCTTCAAGGGGAGTTTCATCACTACCCAGCGGAACTGAAAGAGGCCACAAATAAAAAGCAAAAAGAGAGGTAGGACCACATCACTAAGAGCTCTAGGCTAGGAAAGCAAAGGCACTTTTTGTTAAAGCCCTCCCTCCAAAATAAAAGATCTGAGAAATTTCTAGAGAATATTTACAGAAAACAATAAGGATAAATATCAGCTCATCAGTTTAAATGACAGGTGTAGACACCCACACCCTTAATCCCAGCACTGGGAGGTTGGGGCAAGAGAATCTCTAAGTTCCAGCCCAACCCTAGCTACATAGTGAGAGCCTGTGTCTCAAAAACAAAAACAAAAAAACCCAAAATATAACAAAACAAAAACAAAACCACACACACACAAAAAAAACAAAACAAAACAAAGGCAAAACACCACTGCCACCACCATCAACAACAACCAAACAACCCAGCTTAAATTCTTCATTTAAAAAAGGTTTCTAATTTCTTATAATTGTATTAAAAATTCTGAACCCAAGAAAGGTTCAGGGAGACCAGTGGCAGCTCACACCTTAGATCTCATCGCTCAGGAGACAGAGAGGCAAGCAGATCTCTAAGTTCCAGGCCTGGTCTACAGAATGAGTTCCACTACAGCCACTAAGGAGAAATCCTGTCTTGACTCTCCCCTCCCCCCTCAATAGAAAGGCATACCCATATAGGAAAATGTGTCCTTGCTCAGGACAGCAGCTGGCTCCGTGTCCTGTCTTGTGTGCTTCGAGCCTGGCTCTGGAGCTTCTTCCCCATCACCCAGAGGCTCCCGAGGCCGCTTGCTGGTCTTCACCTGGAACTTCTTCTCATGTGCACTTTCCTGCCCTGAAAGAAGATTCCAAAACCAGAGCGTATATGGATGCTGAAGAACCAAAACTTCCAGAAGTTTTTTAACATTACTGCACCAGACTGGGGCACTCTAGATGTGTACCTACCAGAAGGAATAACTGAGAACAAACCATCCCAGACTCTGGTGCCCCGCAGGAGCTCCAGAAAATCTAAGGTACCCACTGAAAATAATAGTTAACAAATGAATGAATGAATGAATGAATAAATAATAAATAAATAAATAATTCCTGAAACCCCACTTCCCAAGGGAGGTTTAGATAGTTGGGTTTTTTTTTATATGTTTGTTTGTGTTTGTTGTTTTGTTTTTGTCTAGTGTTCTAAATTAGAGTCAGCATGCTGATCTGAGTCCTGTGTGTCCTAAATCTAATGTCTTCCAGTACTATGACAAATGAAATGCAAAGAGACTTAGTAGTATAATCGTATGGTCTATGGCCTAGTGACGGACGTTGTGAGCACTTCTGAGTACTCAACTGGAGGTCTGAGTCCTAGAACTGATAATACTGCTACTTCAGGAACTGATTCTATGTATTTAGTTCACTTCTACAGTATCCTACTATGTAGGACAAGTCTGGAACTGGCTGTGTCATTCATCCCTCAAACCCCCAATTCTAGGTACCATATACCTGGCTGAACCACATTCTTCTTTTAAAATTATTTTTTAAAAACTTATTTTTATTTATATGTGTTTGTGTTACAGGAGACTAGGAGTCACCCAACTGTGATCCTCTGAGCCATCTCTCTAGCCTCTGAACCACCATTAATTAACAACTTTAATGTGCACGGAAAACAGTCATCTTCTCTACAGAGGCAGTGATGCCAGGCATGCCAAGGGCTTTTCATAGGTTAAAATGTTACACTGAGAGGAAGTAACATACCTTTTGAACTATCCGGGCTTGAAGAGTTCCTGACAAAGGCCCAGGCCTCATCTTCTGTGGCAAATTTCTTAAACCTGGCAGCAGGAAAGCGGTCCACCTGTGCTCTGCACTCACTCCTGGAAGGTTGTGTACATTAGCCCAGGCTTCCTTTCCTCTTCAATTTACATCCTTCTTCATTCTTTTTAAACTTAATTTTATGTTTACTATTTTAACTCATCTATTTACAGTATCATGTTTTACAGCAGTTTTTGGTTCATATCAAATAGGGGCAAAAAGTAGAGAGTTCTGTTAAGCTCCTGCTCGGCAGTGCCCATTACCTACACCAGGGATCACTCAGTGTTGTAAAGTCTACAGGTTTAGTGAATAGATGATGGCAGTGCTCTACATTACCACACCATGCAGAACAATCTCATGCTTTAGAAATCCCCCACAGGAGGCTGGGGGTGGTGGTGCCTGCCTATAATCCCACACTCTGGAGGAGGCTGGGGGTGGTGGTGCCTGCTTATAATCCCACACTCTGGAGGAGGCTGGGGGTGGTGGTGCCTGCTTATAATCCCACACTCTGAAGGTAGAGGCAGGAGAAGCTCAAGTTCAACGCCACACGAATCTATATGCTGGTTGCAGGGCAGGCAGTGCCTCATAGAAACTCAGTCTTAAAAACACCTTGGTTTGGGAATGCACACCTGTGATCCCAGCACTTGGGAAGTAGAGACAAAGGATCAGAAGTTCAAGGTCATCTTTGATTTATAGCTAGTTCAGTTGAAGACCAACCTAAGATACACAAGACACTGACAGGAAACAAAGCCTGTCTGCTTTCACAGTCATCTCTCCTCAGTTCTAAGCCCTGACAACCACTGACTTGTTTTGCAATCTCCTTATTAGTTCCAGGATTTCACGTAGTTCACTGTAGGTCATTTCAAATTGGCTTTTTTTCTTTTAGCAGGGTATAGTTAGTGCTTCTTCATACAACTTCATCTTTGGTTTGTTTGGGTTTTTTTGTTTGTTTGTTTTTGAGACAGGGTTTCTCTGTGTAGACCAGGCTGTTCTGGAACTCACTCTGTAGACCAGGCTGGCCTTGAACTCAGAAATTTGCCTGCCCCTGCCTCCCAAGTGCTGGGATTAAAGGCATGCGCCACCACCACCCGGCACTACTTCATCTTTGATAACTCATTTCAGATCTGCATAATATTCCATCACTTTATCAACCCACTATCTACTAGAAACTTGGCTTCCAAGTTTTGTCAATTATGAATTAAATCTCCATACGTGATTAAGTGTAGCTTTTTTTGTGAGGACATAGCTTTCAACATTTTATATTTCCTCAAGACAGAGTTTCTCTGTGTAGCCCTGGCTGTCCGGAAACTCCTTTTGTAGACCAGGCTGTCCTCAAGTTCAGAGATGCACATGTCTCTGTCTCCCAGCCTCCTGAGTGCAGGGATTTAACGGCATGCGCCACTATGTCTGGCCCAGTGTCTTTTCTAGAGCAGAAGTTTTTTTTGTTTGTTTGTTTTTTGTTTTTTCAAGACAGGGTTTCTCTGTATAGCCCTGGCTGTCCTGGAACTCACTCTATAGATCAGGCTGGCCTCGAACTCAGAAATCTGCCTGCCTCTGCCTCCCAAGTGCTGGGATTAAAGGCATGCGCCACCACTGCCCAGCAGAGCAGAAGTTTTTAACTGAATGAAATTTAACTTACAACTACTTTTCCTGGGTCGTAGGTTTGGTGTTGTATGGAGAGTCACTAACAAACCCAAGTTCATCTGGAGTCACTTGCTTTCTCTTCAGGTAGCTTTATGGTTCTGCATTTAACTTATTTCTTTTGATTTCCTTAAACTTGTTCTTTTTAGATTGGTAATTATATAAAAAGGGAATCTGCTGTCAATTCCTTGGGACAAAGGTCACACCTCAACTCGGTTTCATTTTACATGTTAAGACATGACAGCCCATTCTGCTAAATGCCATCCAATCCAAATACATACTAATACACAAGGTATTCCACAACTCCAGCGCATACTAAAATTTTGTTATCTTTAAGACTCAATCACAGAAAAAGGACTGGCAGTGGGTATGTTTCTTCCTTAGTATTACCTCAGCTTTGCCTAGGGAAACATCCAGGTGCATGGGGACAACAAACCTTGATATTAGAAGTTTACTATCATATACTCCCAAACCTGGATTTAAGTCCCGACTCTGCCTCTCACTTGACCTGGGAACTGCCACAGGACCTGTGAAATTGAAAACTTCATCTTGCCTCCAACGGCTGCGACAAGGATCCAAAGGCAAAGAGCAGCTTCTGGCTTGAGACTTTCCATCTCTCCCCCTCCTTCCTCTCTTCTATTGCCCATGCTGGCCTCTAACTTGTAGTGATCCTCCAGCCTCAGCCTCACCAGTGCTGGAATTACAAGCATGTGTCAACACACCTGGCAATGATCTTCCCATTTTAAAACAGTTGGGGCTGAGGATGTAGCTCAGCTGCTTGCCTAGTATGCACTAAGCCCTAGGTTCGAACCCCAGCAGTTCATAAATTGAGCATAACGGTGCCTATCTGCTATCCCTGCATTTGGTTAGTGAAGGCAGAAGACCAGAAGTTCAATTTGGTACATAATCAGTTCGAGAAAAGAAACCCTGTAGCTATGATTTTTTTTAAAAAAGATGAAAACACGAGGTAGCTGGGCGTGGTGGCCCAAACCGATGAGCTCAGCACTCTGGACTACATGGGGTCCTGTATCAAAAAACAAAACACCCACACACAGGAAAGCCCAGAACACGGGAATCCTTGTGTAAATTCTGGCTGCGGTGATTTATGTGTTCTCTTGGGAGGATTTGACTGCAACACGGAAGGGCTAAACAAGCTGTTAGGCGTTTAGAAGAAAGGGCTCCGTCTCACCAACTCAGGAAGACTCCGGTTTTGCGGCCTCTCCTCACCGCATAGAACATCCCGAGCCCACAAACACTTCGCCTCGCGCGCACCACCGTCTGTGTTACTGAGCGGGCCAGGGGTAGCAGCCAGAGCATCACTCACGCCAGCGCGGCATCCCACATTGCTGCCAGCGAGCCGACACACTTCCGGCTCAGGAAGGTGACGTCAGCAAGGCGCCCATCAGAGAGGGGCGGGGCCTAGGATTGTGTCTTCAGTTTCTTAGTCGTCCGTGGAGACGGTAGGCTTGGAGACCGGGTGCTTCCCAGATGCCAAGTGCCTACTCTAGTCCCAGCACAGCAAAACTGATTTGGAAGCGGGAGGAAGAGAGGAAAGAAGGAATGGAAGGATGATGGCGTGACAATGAGGCCCTGTGAAACTACACCCCATATTCTAGGATGCCCACCTCTGCAGGACAGGGTTCCCCTCTCCTCTGCCAGTAATGAATGAGAAGATGTCATGAATACACAACAGCATTCTAGCCATATGTATAATTAAGGGAACGAAACAAGTGTTGAAAACTGGGGAATCGTTTTTATAATCCAAAGCCAACTAAAATTTAAAAATATACACCTGAGCCGGGTGGTGGTGGCACACACCTTTAATCCCAGCACTTGGGAGGCAGAGGCAGGCGGATTTCTGAGTTTGAAGCCATCCTGGTCTATAGAGTGAGTTCCAGGACAGCCAGGGCTATACAGAGAAACCCAGTCTCGAAAAAGAAAAAAAAGAAAAAAGAAAAAAAATGTATGTGTGTGTGTGTGTGTGTATATATATATATATATATGTATGTATGTATATCTGAGGGACTACAAAGATGGCTTTGAAAGTGAAGGCACTTGCCACCAAGCTTGACAACTCGAGTTCCATACTCAGGACCCACTCAGTAGCAGGAGAGAACTAAGTCCCACAAGTTGTCCTCTGACCTTCTTCACACATGTGCCAATGATGCAAGTATTGGTGTGCACACACACCAACACAATGTAATTTTAAAATAAAATGTATACACCTTTAAGTCATGGGTATGCAAAAAGTTCTAAATATAAAGACAAATTAGGGAAGGGAAAATTTCCCTGTAATGGTTGCCTCTGATTGTCTGCCCTTCAGCCAGATGTCAGTGTGGTTTGGAGAATGTAAAGCAGTTCTACTCTTCTCTTTTCTTTAGAAGTCGGTTGTTTACTTTCTTATTATTTTATTTCCTGTGTATGAGTGTTTCACCTGCTTGTATGTCTGTGCCACAGGCATACTTTCTGCCCGTAGAGGTCAGGAAATGGCATTGGATCCTCTGGAATCGGGAATCAAGCCTCCGCAAAAGCAGCCACTATTCTTAATGAATGAGCCATCTCTCCAGCCCTACCAGAGTTTTTCTTCTTTTTAAATATTTGAAGCCAGACATGGTATCTCAAACCTATAATCCCAGTACTGTGTAGAGTAAGGCAAGAGGATTACTGCAAGTTTAAAGGCAGTCTTGGCTACTTGGTGAATCATGGCACTGGAGACTGAAATTGGTTGTCTCACAAATATTGGGCACAGGCCCTCCCAGAACTTCCTCTCATCTCTTCATTTTATTTTTATGCAGTAAGTATTAATAGCTATCAACTCAAATAAAACCTCAAAGTATCAAAAGTATTCTAAAGTTTAAAGAAGGGAGTATGAATATATCCAGTGTCGCAGAAACCAGGTGCGGTGGGACATGCCTGTCATCCCAGACTAAGGAGTCAGGGATAAGAAGAACAATACTAAGCTGGGCAGTAGTGGCACACACCTTTAGTCCCAGCACTTGGGAGGCAGAGGCAGGCAGATTTCTGAAATTGAGGCCAGCCTGGTCTACAGAATGAGGTCCAGGACAGCCAGGGCTACACAGAGAAACCCTGTCTCGAAGAAGAAGAAGAAGAAGAAGAAGAAGGAGAAGAAGAAGGAGGAGGAGGAGGAGGAGCAGGAGGAGGAGGAGGAGGAGGAAGAGGAGGAGGAGGAGCAGGAGGAGGAGGAGGAAGAGGAGGAGGAGGAGGAGGAGAAGGAGAAGGAGAAGGAGAAAAGGAGAAGGAGAAGGAGAAAGAGAAGGAGAGAAGGAGAAGGAGGAGGAGGAGAAGAGAAAGAAGAAGGAGGAGAAGGAAAGAAGAAGAAGAAAGAAGAAGAAGACTTCAAGGTCATCTTTGGTTTCATAACAACCTGAGATACAAGAGACACTTTTTTGAGGAAAAATAATTTGAAAATGATAAGAGGTCTTAAGAGCAAAACTCTCAATAACTGCTGGCTGTGGGCTAGATGGCTCAATAGGTATAAAAGCTTGCCGAGCAAGTCTGGTGTCATGAATTGGATCTCCAGAACTCAAATAAAAGTTGATGGGAAGCTGAGGGTGGTGCCTCAGGCCTTTAAACCCTGCACATTGTAGGCAGAGGCAGGAGAATCTCTGTGAGTTCAAGGCCAGTCCAAATGTTGAGCTCAAGACAGCCAGGACTACATAGAAAGACTTTGTTTTGCTGGGAACTGACATCACAGTCTTTCTCTGACATCACAGCATTGCTGTGGCATGCGCTTTCATGCCAGTACGAGTTAATAAAACCATGCTGACCTTGAAAACAACTAAAAGTCAACAAAAAACTTAATGTGCAAAAATGTGTCCCAACTTTGAATTTATAACTTCAACTTAAGTTTCTTGCAAATTACATTTTCTGTAAACACGGATTAACATTTAATGCAATTATTCTGTAAAAACACGTTAGTATTTTCCAATATGTGTAGTTTTGAAGACAAAACTCCTTGGTGGGACTAGAGAGACAGCTCAGTAATTAAGAATGCTTGCCTTTCGAGGGTGGTGGTGCATGCCTTTAATCCCAGAACTCAGGAGGCAGAGGCAGGTGGATTTCTGAGTTCAAGGCCAGCCTGGTCTACAGAGTGAGTTCCAGGACAGCCAGGGCTACACAGAGAAACTCTGTCTTGAAAAAAAAACATCAAAAAATGTTATTAACATATCAATTTATGTATCCTTCCTCTACAAAAGAACATTTATGAAGATAGTCCGAGAGGGTAGAGTGACCGACACACACACCTATCTAATTAACTAACTCCATCTATTTAACTAACTCCATCTTTTTCCTCTTTGGCTAAAGCTTGTGTGGTATACCCTGTACTTTGGGATCATTAGACCCCTTTTATCTGTTTTCCCCTATTTGAACCAAATACATTAAATCTCCTTTCTCTTTTAAAGATTTACTTACTATTCTATTTATATGAGTACACTATAGCTGTCAGACACACCAGAAGAGGGCATTAGATCCCATTACAGATGGTTGTGAGCCACCATGTAGTTGTTGGGATTTGAACTCAGGACCCCTGGAAGAGAAGTCAGTACTCTTAACTGCTAAGCTACCTCTCCAGCCCTTTTCTCTGCTTTCTTTCAGTACTCTTTTAAAGGTGGTGTGTGTGTGTGTGTGTGTGTGTGTGTGTGTGTGTGTGTGTGTGTGTGTGTGTGTGTGTGTGTGTGTGTGTGTGTGTGTGTGTGTGTGCTTGTGTATGTGTATGCTTGAAGCTGTCTGAGGAGGGCAGAAGAGGGTGTGAGAAATCCCCCGAGCTGGAGTTAGACAGGGCCCTGTGAACCAAATCCAGGAAGAGCATTATGTGCTCTCTCACCTGCTGAGCCATCTCTCCAGCCCTCGGCACTCATTTCTTTAGTTGATACTTTGGGTCAGGTGATAAGACATAGCTTTTTGTGGTTTCTGGAGTCAGGCTTTTGCCATAAAATTCTGGTTACAGATATAATCACATAAAGGAGAAAAGATAGGCTTTAATTTAAGTTGAAATTTAGCAGTTAAGTACGGTAGCTTTTTTGACTTGACCACGGAGAGCTTTTCCTGGGGGTTGTACTTATCACAGACAATGTAAGCAGGCCTTAGAGGTGCTGAAGACTTGGGGAGGGTAATAGAAACAAAATTATTTTCCCTCGGGACAAGGTCTATGTAGCCCTGGCTGTCCCTGAAACTTGTTATGTAGCTCAGGCTAGCTTCAAACTCTCAGAAATCTGGTGCTCTTGCCTCCTGAGTGCTGGGATTTAAGACATGCACCACCACATCCAGCTTCTCCTCAGGCTCCACCCTGGCTGTCCACTGAGTTTGCACTCCTTTTACATATAACATGCCTGGTTTGGTGTGTGCCAGGATGAATCTTTCACCACCTAGCTGCTGGGTCCTGGGGAGAGGAAGGTGCAGGTGGTAGATGTCACATTAGGAGGGTGAAACTGCAAAGCAGATGCACAGAAAAGACAGCATCCATCTCTAGGTTTTGTCTGGGCCTAACTTTTATGGCAATGACTGGATCTCACAGTGGAGGGGTAAGCCTCAGAAGGAGGCCATCCAATCCTGGGCCCTGAAAGAAATATCTGTAAGGGAGGACATTGTACTGAGCCAGCTTCGGGAGAACTACCCAAGGCCCCATCTGTCTACGCCAGAGCTTCTCAACTGTCCCAGTGCTGCAAACCTTTAATACAGTTCCTCATGTTATAGTGACCCCAACCAGAAAACTGCTTTTTTGCTACGTTATGACTTTTGTTACTGCTATGTATGAATCATAATGTAACTATCTAATATATGGCATATCTGATGTTTGACCCCCAATGGGATTGAGAACCACAGGTTGAGAACAGCTGACCTAGACTAAAGGAAGGCCATGGTCTCCTCACCTCTGCAGCTTAGAGCTGGGAGAGCACTGTAGACCCTCTGGGCCAAGGCTGCTTTGGAGAGCCACAGTCCCCTGTATTCTCAGCTTCCTCTCCAAGGGAGAAGGCTTGCAGCTTCTGACTATTGGGCTCCACCTGGCACCCTGTGTTATGGTCTGGGGTCATGAAATCCCCATCTAAAGTTTGTGGAGAGACTTCACTGTTCATTGAGGGCTTTTCTCCAAGAGCCCAGTTACATAGGATTTGGGGCATAGCACAGTTAATAAATGAGTGGTGGTGGTGGTGGTGGTGTGTGTGTGTGTGTGTGTGTGTGTGTGTGTGTGAATACCTTTAATCTCAGCATTTGGGAGGCAGAGGCTGGTGCATCTCTGAGTTTGAGGCCAGCCTTGTCTACATAATGAGTTTTAGGACAGCTAAGGCTACACAGAGAAGCCCTGTTTCAAAAAGGTAGGTAGGTAAGTAGGTTGGTTGGTCGGTCGGTTGGTAGGTAGGTTGGTAGGTAGATAGGTAGATAGGTAGATACGGAGATAAATAGATACATAGATTGATAATAATCTCACTGAAAAATGTAGTCTAAACAAAGTAAAATGGTACATACCAGTAATCCAGGTACTAAGATGGCCAAGTTAGGGGGATTTTAAGTTTAAGACCAGCCTGGTCTTCATAGGGAAGCATCATCTTTTTCTTTTTCTTTTTTTGCCGGGGGTGGAGGTGGGGGCTGGAGGGGCCATCTCTGTACATAGCTCTGGTTATCCCAGAACTCACTGTGTAGACCAGGCTGTTCTGGAACTTACAGATCCACTGCATCTTACTCCCGAGAATGGGATTAAAGACATATGATACCACACCATCACATCCAGCTTACACACTCAGAATATATGTGATAGGAGGCCATCTTGTTATTTTTCTTTTGTTTTGTTTTTTGTTTTGTTTTCTTTTTTTCGAGACAGGGTTTCTCTGTTTAGCCCTGGCTGTCCTGGAACTCACTCTGTAGACCAGGCTGGCCTGGAACTCAGAAATCCACCTGCCTCTGCCTTCCAAGTATTGGGATTAAAGGTGTGTGCCACCACTGCCCAGCTATTTTTGTTTTCTTTTGTTTCAGACAGAATCTTTCTATGTAGCCCAGGACAACTTCGTGCTTAGGCTTGTGAGTGCTGGGCTTACAGCTGTGTGTTCCCACACCCAGCCACGAACATTCTTTCTAAAGAAAGCGATGATTGCAGAGATGCATGAATGCAGAGTGAGTCTGTGGGTGTACAACCTGTGTTCCTGCATGCATGTGGTGTTTGCCAATGATGTTGGCCAGGTGTTTTGTTTCTGTTGTGATAGAACACCCTGACTAAAGTAGACTTAGGGAAGAAAAGATTTATTTTAGTTAAAAATCTCACCCAGGTTATAGTAAAGTCCTTGCAGGGACATTGAGGCAAGAGCTTGAAACAGTCCCCAGTCAAGAAGACAAAGACTGAATGCTCAGTGCACTCTCTACACTCACATGGTCTAGGAATCATTCTCACCCTGTCACACTTGTTTTGTCACTGGAGAAATGAAGATCATCCTTGGGACTGCTGTGGAACCATCTATGCCAGCCCCTGAAGAACAGCACGGTAGAAACACAGGGCTCATTTGTCATCTACTCTCCTTGGTTCTCCTGTCCTTGAGCTCCAAAGTTTATAAGCATCAACTTCAATTCCTAGGCCCACCGTTCGACAGCTCTGTAAATCCAGTGAGTTGCTTATGATCCCTCTCTCCTAATGATGCTGGCATCTGATGCTTGGCTGCCACACGACTCCACATCCTTCACTTCATTCATGGAGACTCACACTGAGAATGTCTCCTTGGTAGAATACATAAGTGATCAGCAGATTCTCAGTTTACAATACGAAACTGAAGAGTGATTACCCTCTCTCCACCTGATGGGCTCTGGTGCCTGATGATCATGAACTTGTTCACATCATTCTTCAGAGCAAGTGACCTTGCAGCTTCGAAGAACAGGCCAGTGACCTCGAGCTCACTAAGCACCTGCTATCCCAGGGTTTTCATCTTCATCCCAAGCTGATAAGATCGTGATGAAAGTCCTGCCAGCCCTAAATAGAGGGAGAGAAGTCTATTAACTTTGATCAAAGACAGGTGCATAAATCCATCTCCTGTGCAGAGGTTCATCACCACCTCTCTGAAGCTCATTATGACATGGCTGTGGAGGGGAAGGAGCAACTTTGTAGCTCCTCAGACTTTTTGCTTTTTAGATCCTGAGATGACACATTACCAACACAGGGGCATTTTAAAGTTTTTGTTACCTCTCTCTCTGTCTCTCTCTGTCTCTCTCTCTTTCTCTCTCTCTCTCTCTTTCTCTCTCTCTCTCTCTGTCTCTCTCCCCCTCTCTCTCTCTCTCTCTGTGTGTGTGTGAAAGGACAACTTGTGGAAGTCATTCTCTTCTCCCACGTCAGTCTGAGTGATTAAACTCTGGTCCTTAGCTTGGACAAGCACTTTCATCTACTAAGCCATTTCACTGGCTCTGCAGGGAACTTTTTAATAGTATTTCACACAGTAAAGGACAATATTTTAAAGCTGAAGACACGGTTTCATGTGTCCCAAGCTGGCTTAATTTGGTAAGTAGCTGAAGAGGATCTTGAACTCCTACTAATCTTTTTTTTTTTTTAAGATTTATTTTTATTTATTTTTTATGTGTATGGTACACTGTAGCTGTACAGATGGCCATGAGCTATTATGTGTGTGGCTGCTGGGAATTGAACTCAGGACCTCTGCTGGCCTGCTCGCTCTAGCCCCACTTGCTCTGGCCCTGCTTGCTCTGGAGTAATTCACTGTAGCTGTCTTCAAACGCACTAGAAGAGGGCATCCGATCTCATTACCGGTGGTTGTGAGCCACCATGTGGATGCTGGGATCCGAACTCAGGACCTTCGGAAGAGCAGTCAGTGCTCTTACCCTCTGAGCCATCTCGCCAGCCCGAACTCCTAATCTTTCTGTCTCTTTCTCTCAAGTGCTGGCATTAGATATGAACAAAGCCTTTCAGGCTGTACTTTGCCTGCTGCAACTCTATTTTACAGACAACACTTGGCTCCATTTTAGTGCAAATGCAGAGGCAGAACGGATCTGAACTTACACACACACACACACACACACACACACACACACACACACACACACACGCATGTGGACACCACCCCCATTAGGCACAGACTGACCACTTGTCCCAAAAAATATGAAGTAGACTGAGACCACATGAGCACACAGGCACATTAAAAATACATTAGCAGCTGGATAGGGGTGGCACATGCCTTTAATACCAGCACTCGGAAAGCAGAAGGAGGCAGATCTCTGTGAATTCAAGGCCAGCCTTGTCTACACAATGAGGTCCAGGACAGCCAGGCCTATACAAAGAAGCTCTGTCTCAAAAAATCAAACCAACCAAACAACCCTACATGTTGTGTGCATTAATGAACCAAAAGGCCCCAAGGCTCCCGACTAGCTTGGCCCCCACTGCTGATATGGTTTACTTGAATTGCTATCTGTCATCTATGCGTTTGACCCAGTTCTCCACAGTCCTGTGATCTTGTACCTCAATACCTCATATCTGTGGCTTCCATAGGTAGTAGAAATAGGGAGTAGATTAGTGGCTTGCCTCCCTGTGAGATATAGTCATGGTGTATCTGGAGAGGTAGCTTACTGATTAAGATCACTTGCTGCTCTTGCAGAGAACCAGGTTCAGTTTCCAGCATCCATATGATGGCTCACAATGATCTATAACACTAGTTATAAAGGATCTAATGCCCTCTTCTGTCCACCATGGGTACCAGGCATGCACATGGTGTGCATACATACACACATGCAGGCAAAACCACACAATACATTTAAAACATTTTAAAAGCTTTATCTATAAATTTTATCAATATTAGGATGAGAAGGCGATGCTATCAACAATTCCACATGCATAAATTCAATAACTTACCTAATTGATTAATTTCCTCAAAAATAAAGAACCATAGCTACAATTTCTCAGCTAATAGGAAATAAATAATTGGAATTTGTTTTTCTTTTTTTGTTTTTTGTTTTTCAAGACAGGGTTTCTCTGTGTAGCCATAGCTGTCCTGGAACTCACTCTGTAGACCAGGATGGCCTCGAACTCAGAAATCCGCCTGCCTCTGCCTCCCAAGTGCTGGGATTAAAGGCATGTGCCACCACCACCTGGCTGGAATTTTTTATAATTCTTTATTTTATGTACATGAATGTTTTGCCTGCATGCCTGACTGTGCACTGTGTAAGTGCCTGGTGCCCAATGAGACCAGAAAATGCCATTAGATACCTTAGAACTGGAGTAACAGAGGCCATATGAGGGCTGGGTATCGAATCCCACGCCTCTGGAAGAGCAGCCAGTGTTCTTAATCACTGAGAAATCTCTCTTGCCCTGAAATAGATCTGAATAGTCAAATGATCATTAAAAAAAATAACTATTCAAATGATTGTTTAAAGAAAAAAAGGGGGGCTAGTGAGATGGCTCAGAGGGTAAGAGCACTGACTGCTCTTCTGAAGGTCCTGAGTTCAAATCCCAGCAACTACATGGTGGCTCACAACCATCTGTAATGAGATCTGACACCCTCTTCTGGTGTGTCTGAAGTCAGCTACAATGTACTTATATAATAATAAATAAATATTAAAAAGAAAGAAAGAAAGAAAGAAAAAAGTTGGAGAAATGGCTAGCGATTAAAAGCACTGACTGCTTTTCCAGAGGTCCTGAGTTCAATTCCCAGCAATTACATGGTGGCTTACAACCATGGGATCTGATACCTTCTTCTGGTGTGTCTGAAGAAAGCGACAGTATACTTATACACATAAAATAAATAAATAATGATTCAGAAAAAAACAAAAACAAAAAACCCCAAACCCACACATGCTGGGCAGTGGTGGTGCATGCCTTTAATCCCAGCACTTGGAAGGCAGAGGCAGGCAGATTTCTGAGTTCAAGGCCAACCTGGTGTACAGAGTGAGTTCCAGGACAGCCAGGACTACACAGAAAAATCCTGTCTCGAAAAACCAAAAAAATAAAACCCAAAAAACAAAAACAAAACAACAACAACAACAACAAAACCTATACAAACATCTGTAGTCTCAGCGCTTGGGAAGTGAAGGCAGGAGAGTCAGGGGTTCCAAGTCATTTCCAGCTACATAGTAATTTCCTCACCTTGTGCTATAATGAGATTCTGTCTCAAACAAACAAACAAAGAAAACAAAATAGAACTTGTAATTTTAAAAACACTTTAGAAACAAATTTGCAGGTCCAGCTGATTTTACAGGACAATTCTGCCAAATGCTTGAATTAGAATTAATGCCTGTTCTCTAGCACTTTTCAGAAAACAGAAGACAAGGAACATTGTGCAACTTATTTTATGATGCTGGAATTAACCTGACATTGAAGCCAAATCAAAGAGAGAGGGAGGAAAGAGGAAGGGAGGGGAGAGAAAGAGAGAGAGAGAAAGGGAGAGAGAGAGGGTGGTGGTTATATTTACTTGTAATTCCAGCACTTGAAGTCAGAAGTACCACAACTTCAAGGCCAGCCTGGTTCCTGATCAAAGTGGAAAAGTGGAGCTTTGCCACGGACCAGCCAGTCCGGGCCTCTCTCAACCTCAGGGAAACAGGGTCTTAGTCAGGTAGACAAGGCGTTGGTGAAGAAATGACAAATAGAAACAGACACAAGGGAGTGCTGTAACTGAATGTAATTTGTACAAAGTAGAAATCAGGCTTATATGGTATACAGAAAACAGGGTATACTACAAAAGTCATGTAGGTAGAAGATGGCTACATCAAGGTCAGTGAGAACAAGCTGTCAAGTGCAAAGCAGAGGAGCAGTGGTGTCCTTCTTCTTGGGCTGGATTGTTCTGGCAGCCCCAAGGTAAACTCTCAGGGTCTGTCTGAAGCAAATAGCTGAAGGTCATATTTCAGCACTCCTTGGCTGTAACATAAACAATTAGTGGGGGAAGCCCTACAACTTCTAACTTCTCACTGGCAGTAAAACAGTTTTTCTTTCTGTGTGAGACTGCTCTGATAATAAGTGCTTAACTGCTATCTCTGACTCTTGAGATGCCCTGTCTGGTAAGACAGCTTCTTAGTAAAACTTCCCAGCTAATTACAACTAAGAAATCTAATAAGATTATTGAAGCACTGTAAAGACCAAGAAATAATGTTCAATCTCAGTGTTAGCTATAACGAAATATTTCCTAGGGCACCTTTATGCCTAAATAAAGAAAGCACACAGATCTCTCCACAGACTTAGCAGAGATCAATCTGGAACACGTCTGAGTTAGGAGATGTCAGTGACTAGACTACCTCAGGAGACAGCCTCCCTTTGGAGTCATAATGCCTCTTGTCCATGATCAGGTTTTAACCCTGATATTGTAGACCTACTGGGATAGACAAGTGCATGCAGCAGAGCTTAGTCTCAAAATATTGAAGAGAGGGAGAGAAAGAATGTGAATCACAGCCCAATATCTTATACAAGCATGAATATAATAATCCAATATGAAAACAATGTTGCCAGATGGTGGTGGCGCACGCCTTTAATCCTAGCAGAGGCAGGTGGATTTCTTTTTTTTTTTTTTAAAGATTTATTTATTTTTATTTTATGTGTATGAGTACACTTTAGCTGTACAGATGGCCGTGAGCTATCATGTGTGTGGCTGCTGGGAACTGAACTCAGGACTTTTGCCAGCCCCTCTCTGCTCACTCCAGTGTAATTCACTGTAGCTATCTTCAAACGCACCAGAAGAGGGCGTCAGATTTCATTACGGGTGGTTGTGAGCCACCATGTGGTTGCTGGGATCTGAACTCGGGACCTTCGGAAGAGCAGTCAGTGCTCTTATCCGATGAGCCATCTCGCCAGCCCCAGGTGGATTTCTGAGACCAGCCTGGTCTACAGAGTGAGTTCCAGGACAGCCAGGGCTAAACAGAGAAACCCTGTCTCAAAAAACAAAACAAAACAAAACAAAAACAAAACAAAACAAAAACAAAAAACAAAAAAAAAGAAAGAAAGAAAAGAAAAGAAAAGAAAACAATGTTACTTCATGACTGAATTACATTTTCCCAGAGATGGATAACTGGTTTGATGCTTGTAAATCAATCAATGCTGTCTACCATATTAACAAGTTACAGAGAAAACCTACATGATAATATTAATTGATTGTTAAAGTATGTAATATAATCCTGCACTCATGCATGTCAAAAACGTCCTGGAAATACAGCAACAGGAAAGAATTTCCTTAACTTGATAATGAACATTCATCTATTTGTCTATCAACCCATCTATGTATAAACGTTTCAACCAACAATACCATTCTTAGAGTCCAATTGTTCCCCCCAGAAGTCTCTGTTACAGTTTGCACTAAACAGAGTCTCTCTACATTAGGAGCAGAGACAAAATCCAGGTGGAGTGGAAACAGTTCTTCCACGGTCACAAGGATTGGTCAGATAAGACTATAGATTCAAATACACATTTCCTCCTGTCACTTAGAACTCTGGAAGAGGGAAATTTTTTTTTCTCCAATGAAGTGACACTGGGTGTTTCAATCAGTGCAGGGTGGGCCTCATGTTCAGGATTAGGTGACTAACATAATGGACTCATCAGTTTGGCGTGTGCTTTTATCTCCTTACAGTCTGGTGTATTTTTGGTGTGTGTGGGGGGGATTATTTTCCTGTTTTGGAGGGCTTTGTTGTTATATTGAGGTTTTGGTTTTTGAGAAAGAACTTAAAATTGGGTGGGTAAGGGAGGGGGATAGAGTCTAGAAGGAGTTAGAAGAATGTAATCAAAATAAATTTAAAGTTAAAAATTATTTTAAATTACACACACACACACACACACACACACACACACACACATGTAACCTTTCCTCGTCAAACAAGCTTCAATTTGACTCTTAAATTTTTTTCAAAGAGCCCTAAATGTCCTGAATGTCACTATATACACCAGGCTGGTTTCAAAGTCACAGGGATCTACCTGTCTCTGCTTCCTGAATTCTGGTACCGACTATTGGTGAATGTTGCTATCCTCTGCCTATAGCTTTAAAAATTAAAAAGATTGCAGCCAGGTGATGGTGGAACACGCCTTTAATCCCAGCACTCAGGAGGCAGAAGCAGGCAGAGTTCAAGGCTAGCCTGGTCTACAGATTAAGATCCAGGACAGTCAGGGGCTACATAGAGAAACCCTGTCTTGAAAAAAAAAACAATAAAACAAAAAACAAACAAACAAACAAAAAAAAAACAAGACAAAAGGTATCTGGCTTGCAGTTGAGTAGTAATTTCCCCACTAACCTTGACAGGTAGTAAAACTCAAAAGGCTAAATAATCTCTCTGTAGCTGGAGAATGTGGTGTACCTGGTGTCAAGTGACTGGGTCCTAACTGCTCCTTCGTGTCCCAGGGTACAACCATCCCATTGAAAGGCTTTCCTTTCCTTTTTTTTTTTTTTTAAATGATTAATTTTTAACTTACGTGAGTATACTGTCGCTGTCTTTAGAGACACCAGAGGAGGGCGTCAGATCCCATCACTGATGCTTGTGAGCCACCATGTGGTTGCTGGGAATTGAACTCAGGACCTCTGGAAGAGCAGTCAGTGCTCTTAACCACTGAACCATCTCCCCAGCCTCCATGGAAGGCTTTCCTAACTACCCGAAGTGTACATCTCTCCTCCTTACACTTACTCACTTTTTTTTTGTTATGCAAGTCATAACAACTTGTATATTTCATCGAGTCATTACATAATGTCCTTACCAAACCGCATTCTCCATGATCACAAGGATTCACTTGGTTTTAATAACCCGCTGCTAGGCTAAAACAGGCATATTCAATTACCTGTGAATCGGGTGTTGCTTGTATTGCCTGTCTAGAACAGAGACTCACTGGGCACATGAATTTAAGATGACAGTCAGCAGAGGTAGGCATTTCCTCATTAAATACTGCTTTGATGAATTTGTTGTTTTGATCCACTCCACAGCAATTTTCCATCCTCAGATCTTTCTTATTGTTCCTGACCTGTCTTTCTTTCATTTTCTTTTCCTGATAATGCTCTGACTAAAGGAAATTGTTCCACTATAGAAAGAAAGTGCTCTCCCAGCATCATCTTCATTCTTTTTTTTTTTTTTTTTTTTTTTTTTTTTTTTTTTTTTTTTTTTTTGCCCCTTTTGCTTTTTCGAGAAAAGGTTTCCCTGTATAGCCCTGGCTGTTCTGTATACCAGGATGGTCTCAAACTCAGAGATCTGTCTGCCTCTGCCTCCCAAGTGTTGAGGTTAAAGGTTCACTTTGTTTTAGTGTTTCTCACTGAAGTGCATTCTCACTGACCTGGCTTCCTTGCTCTCTCCACCTTTTAGGGCATAACTGTCCCTGTTTTGCGGGTAGCCCAGACAGGCAGAAGCCTGGCCTTCTAGAGCTAACCCGACCATCAGCTTCCATTATCGGTACTTTCTGTAAATGGGTTTTTGTTGTTTTTTATTTTTGAGAGAGGGTCTCTATTGCAGCTCTGGCACTCGCTTTGTAGCCCAAGCCTACCTTCACATCCCCCCACCTCTGAATCCTAAGAGCATGAGCCACCGTACTTAGCATTCTCCACAAATGTTCAACAAAGCAGCTTCATACTTTTGAAGACAGGGGTTCCTGGACATGTTCTAGAATCTTCTGCCGTACCAAGCAATATATGTAAAAAACAGGAATGAGTGACCATGATCAACTACCTCACTTACTTGATTCCTTGATAGGAAGTACTGAACTCTAGTCCTCGCTCCCCCGCCCCTCCCCCCGCCTTCTTTTTGTGGAGACACGGTTTCTGAATGTAGTAGCCCTGTCAGTCCCGGAACTCTTTTGGTAGATCAGGCTGGCCTCAAACTCAAGAGATCTGCCTGCCTCTGCCTCCGTGGGCCACCACACTAGGTTAGTCTGATTGCTTTTCACTGTGTTAGCAGGAAACGTAGAGTTAGCTCGGGATTAATTAAACATTTCAAACGTTCCCCTCAAAAAAAAAAAAAAACGTTCCCCTCTTCGTGGTGAAGGAAACTGCTTTCTTTCAGACCCGTTCTCTTTCCTAGGGCCGTCCGTCCGCCACCACTCTACCCAGGTCTACGACTACGGAAGCCAAACGCGGACTACTACCGGGAACGAGCGAAACCGGCACGCTCATTCTCCGGAATTATTTCCCAGTACGGAACTATTTCCCAGTACACTCTAGGCATTCTACCACTTTCCAGAAGAGCTTCCGGTTTCCACCCATCTGCTTCCGCTGTTCCCACCTCTTTTCTTCCGCCACCCGGATATGAGCTGTTCTCGCGAGAGCTGTCCCTCTTTCTAAGCCGGCACTCCGTAAGGTAGGTCCGTGGCCGGCAATGTGGCCGTGTTTTTTCGCAGAGTTTGGGGGGAAAAACTTTTGGGGGGCCTCCGGGGCGGGAGGCCCTGCTTCCCGGGTTGTGATGCAGCGGATTATCCGCCCTGCGCCCGTAGATGGCCCCGCTCTGGCGGCCTGCGCCCTAGTTAACCGGTGGCACTTTCCTCCCCTCAGGACGAAGCCATGTTCAGCTCGAGCGCCAAGATTGTGAAGCCCAATGGCGAGAAGCCGGACGAGTTCGAGTCTGGCATTTCTCAGGTGAGCTTGTCTCCCGGGTCCCCCCTGATCTTTTTAACCCACCGGGTCCCCTGACCCCGGCATGGCCTCCACGGTGTCTGTTTTCGCAGGCGCTGCTCGAGCTGGAGATGAACTCGGATCTCAAGGCGCAGCTGCGGGAACTCAACATCACCGCAGCCAAGGTGAGCGGGGACCCCGGGGTGCGGGCGGGAGGCCGGCCCTCATTCCCGGAGCAAGGAACGTAAAGGCAGCACACATGGGAGCTTCCCAGTGCTAGGGCATTCGTGCTGCTGCACATGATTGCTGATCCTTTTTTTTTTTTCTCTCCTCACTGACTTGAAACCTGAACTTTTTGTAAGTGTCTAGACCCAGACGACTCCAAACTGGACAGTCGTTTGCGGATCAGTGGGTGTTTTCTGAATTTGGGGTTTGATAGGTATTTTGTTTTAATATTTTTTTAAGTATTATTTTGCTTCTGTTTATGTATATGCGCCTCGTGTGTTCTTGGAACTAGAATTACAAATGGTTGTGAGTGCTGAGAACCGAACCTGAGTCCTGTGCTCTTAACCACCACCGCTCAGTCAGTCATCTGTAGACCCAGGATTAGTGTTTCTGTTGAGTTTCCTGGTCGGTTTCATTCTGTTGGACAGTTTTGAATTTGAAGAGCCTTACATGGAAGATCACCCAGGCCATGGTGAATTTAAAGTTAACCTTTGTAGATGCTTCAATCATGTTGGGAGATCCTGAGATAGCACATGGTCAGAGTCCTGGTCTGACCCAAATCACCAGGCAGAATGTCTTCTAACCTAGGCTGGCCTTGAACTCCATTCTCCTGCCTCTCCAGTGCTAGGATGATGGGCATAGATCTCTGCTGGCCTTTTGGTATCTCTTGTAAAGAGTCGCTGGGATTAATTGTGGGATTACATTTAGTGGCCTCTTCAGGAGGGGTAACATATCCTCTAGATTCCACTTTAGAACCCACTCAGCACCTCAAAAATGAGGGTCAGGTTTTAACTTGTGAACCCCTAGGCTATGTCCAAGCCATAGGAGAATGTTTGAGGGGGGGAGTTGTTTGCTGGTTGTGGCAGAGCATGACATTAATCTAGCACTTGGGAGGCAGAGGCAGGTCTACAAGGATTCTGCCTCAGATGGGGGTGGGTCCTTGACTCAGGTGGTGTTTGACTGTGAGTGGTTTAATTTGAGTAGGGAGGATGGAGGTTAAGGACTTTAAAATGACACATTTTTCCCCCTAGGAAATTGAAGTTGGTGGTGGTCGGAAAGCTATCATAATTTTTGTACCAGTTCCTCAGCTGAAATCTTTCCAGAAAATCCAAGTCCGGCTAGTTCGTGAATTGGAGAAAAAGTTCAGTGGGAAGCATGTAGTCTTCATTGCTCAGGTACCTGCTCAGTTCCCTATATTCTGAATTCCTGGGGTTCAAGTTTTGTTGGTGAGGGTGCAGGCAGCCCTGTTAGTGTAAAGCTTGGTGGTAGGGTATTGGTGAGAGCCGTGAAGTCTTGGTTTTGGAGTAGCAGACTGGAGGGGCTGGTGGCTTTAAGTTCAGGGTTGGGTTTGGCAAAGTCTGCAGGGTGAGGTGGATTTCAGTGTGCTGAGAAGTGGGCTATTGAGAATGTGGCCACTATGTTTTTATACTTAAAGTAGTTGGAGACTTTTTGGCTTTACATCAGCTCACCGTGTTTGTGTTTATTTTATTATAATTCACTTTAAAGAGGAGGATTCTGCCCAAGCCAACCCGGAAAAGCCGTACGAAAAATAAGCAGAAGCGCCCCAGGAGGTGAGTATTCTAGTGCCTTGGCCGCATTGTCCACAGCTTGTCAGGGTGTGGAGTCCTCTCATTGCATGTGTGCTGAGGATTCATTCTAGATAGAAAGTTTAAGTGGGTTTTGTGTGGTGTACATACACTGTGTGATGTCTGTTGTAGGTCAGTGATGCCACACAGATGAGACTGATTTATTCTGTGGTCAAAGGAGAAAGTATCTTTTTTTT
>NW_022196912.1:44261220-44340590 GCF_008632895.1 Mastomys coucha | reverse complement strand
AAGGACAGGGTTTCTCTGTGTGTGTAGCCTATGTGCCCTAGAACTTGTTATGTAGACTAGGCTGGCCTTGAACTCCGAGATCTGTCTGCCTGCCTGCCTCTCTACCTCCTAAATGCTGAGATTAAAGGCTGCCGCCACCACCTGGCTAAGTATTTAGTTCTTAACCAGGGATAAAAATTTGTTGTGTGTAGCTGAGGTGGTGGGGTGGTTTTGTTGTGTAGCAGGCAGACAGCATGGGTGGGTTTCCTGGTGCTAGGATGACAGGGCTATATCGTTGCTGTTTGAAAGTGCTAACGGTCACATCACACATCAGTCATTGGACTTGGGCCTTCTGTTGATGTTGTAATTATATCTGACTGTACTGTAGGTCCCTGCAAACCCTCAGTGCCAAAGATGTGGTTTTCCCTTATAACTGCTAAAGGCCATCTACTCTTGAGACATAGTATGTATTGTGAAGTGGTGCTTTTGAGACTGGGTGGGCCATGAACTTGCTGTGTAGCCAACATTGCCCTTAAACTCTTGTCCTGTTGTCAGGTACTGGGATTACAGGTGCACACCACTATGCCCTGTGTGTTAATGGTAAAAATTTGTCCTAATTCAGTCTTGTTTTGAAAGCCATTGGAACGTAGCTGGGGATTGGGAGTGTGGATAAATTCTGTGTCTACAGGAAGGGAGAGGGGTAATGGTCACAGCTGAAGCCACAGTCTCTGGTACACTACTGGAATGGTGGGATTTTTGCCATGATACTTGGTTCTTGGAGCCTGGACCTAATTGCACGTGAAGTAGCTCGTGCATAGTGGAGCTGAGATTACCTGCCATGGCTGCAGTGTTCCCAGTGACTTCAGTGATTTCTACTTTTGACCTCAGATCTCTAGTAGGTGTGGTGGTCCTATACTAATGGCTCCAGACTCCAGCTTTGTTATGCTGGAGTTTTGAGTTAACTCTTAGAATAACTGATTCTGTTAGTTTCTGTTTTAAGCGAACAAGTGTCCACGCTGGTATACCTTACTAGTGTGGTTGGTGAGAATGTGCTCTGAAGTGAGGAGTAGTGAGAAGCCATCTGATTACCAGATGGTGCTTTCTTGTGAACATAGGGGGAAGCAGAGCGTCTGCTACTTGGTATGTGGTATTCAGACTGAAAGCTGTAATAAACTAACCCTGACCCTAAGTCTCCCCAATGTTTGGAATCACAGGTAGTTCTTAACTAGGGAAGGTTGGCTTTTCAGTACTTCAAAAGTGGCATGCATTCTGGAGATGCTAATTGGGTTCTGAGTTTAGTGCTTTTTCCAGGCCAAAGTTGTGTCATGAACAGCTACAGCTCTCAGGTGCTATGCAGTCATCAGATATAACAACAGGCACCCATAGTGATCTCTTGGTAAGCTAGGGCACTTGGTAGATCAGGTGTGTTAAATGTCTGTGGCTGGGGTATTTCCACCTGTGATTATAAGTCAGGGAATCATGGAGCTTGCCAGGCCTTGGGGAGGCTGGGATGCTCTGAGAAGCAAGAGTCCATTGGTCAGGGCCAGTGTCAGAGCTGTGATAGAACACTGTCTTTGGAGGGGTTTTGTTTGATCCTGATACATGATGTCAGTGGCCTCTTTGAGGCCAGGGAAAGAGCGTTCAGAGGTTTTTTCTTTTTGTTTTTTTTTTTTTGGTTTTTTGAGACAGGGTTTCTCTGTGTAGCCCTGGCTATCCTAGAACTCACTCTGTAGACCAGGATGGCTTTGAACTCAGAAATCCGCCTGCCTCTGTCTCCCAAGTGCTAGGGTGTTTTCAAATTTTTTTTAAAAAGATGTTTATTTTATGTAAATGAGTACACCATTGCTTCAGACACACCAGAAGAGGGCATCAGATCCCATTTAGGATGGTTGTGAGCTACCATGTGGTTGCTGGGAATTGAACTTAGGACCTCAGGAAGAGCATTCAGTGCTCTTAATGGCTGAGCCATTTCTAAAGCCCACTTGAGAGGTTTTAATTTGGCGACTTATGTGGCCAGTTGTGTATGGATTTAAACAGAACTTACTGAGGATTAGAATAGTAAGGTATAAAAGGATGAGCTAACCCCCTCCTAGATTCCTATACTCTAGATGGCTTGTATATGTGGATTGCCAGGGTGTCACTTAAAGCATTATAGCTTTGGGAATCAGTCATGGCTTGCTTGCCACTCCCACTTAGTCTCTGGGACACCCACTAGCTATCAGTTTAGAAGCCAGATGCGCTGTTTTGAGACAAGGACTCCTGGCTGTCCTTGAAGTCATAGAGAATCTTATCTCACTTGTGCAAGTGTTTTGGTCACAGATGTAAGCCATCACATGTGGCTCTAATGTTAATTTGATTTCAGGAATCTGGACTTGTTTTCCTTTTTTATTCCAAGGGTGCCTTCTGCCAGGTAGCTTACTTTTGTTATTTTTTTTCAGCCGCACCCTGACAGCTGTGCACGACGCCATCCTTGAGGACTTGGTCTTCCCAAGTGAAATTGTGGGTAAGAGGATCCGGGTGAAACTGGATGGCAGCCGGCTCATAAAAGTTCATTTAGACAAAGCACAGCAGAACAACGTGGAGCACAAGGTAAGGGCATAACATTCATAGGAAGGTTCAGCAGTTTATGGTCCATGGTCTCCATCATCCCTATGCCCCCTGTTTGGTTCCGTATCAGTTTTATGTTGGAGATGCTTTAGGAAATGGAACACTTTAACTTACTAGGAGATAGGGAAGCATGCTGGGTCTGCGGTATCCACAGGGAGGACAAACAGTGTGACAACATGGATGGATAGTGGTATAGTAGAATAAGGGAGCTGTCTTGGTGGTACCTGTTGCTCCCTAGGTTCCCAAGTAGCTTGGTTTGAGTGGTGTGAAGGAGCAGGCTGTACAAGTCCTACCTCAGTGTTGGGATTAGGCTTCTGCCTGGGTCAGACATTACAGGGTTGTTGAAGAAGAAAACCACACGCTAGCTTTCAGAGCTATTGCATATTTAAAAGTTAGTGATGAATTCTATCTTCTTTTGCAGGTTGAAACTTTTTCTGGTGTATACAAGAAGCTCACAGGCAAGGATGTTAATTTTGAATTCCCAGAGTTTCAGTTGTAAAGAAAATGACTGAATAAAGTGTCATTCATAGTATTTGGTTGTAGTATCTTTGTCATATTCTCAGGGCCATGGGTGCACGACAGCCGTAGCTTCCTGAATGAGCTGAAGTTTTCAAGAGAAGCCTGGAAGATGAATGTCAAAATTGGGGGGAGACATTGGTGTGTGTGTAGCAAACAGGTGACTGTTTCAGCTCTTTGAATGTGCATGTCAATGCTGCCCTGCATCTGTGGTACTGTGAAACAAGTTGAGGATTGCACTCAACTTGCAGGATTCTACTTCACTGCCCTATAACTTCCCTTTTCTTTGTTACAACTGTCCACATTTTATGTCCTGTGTTTGTCTTTGGAATGGGCTCTCCCTGTAGTGCAGGCTGGCTTAAAGATGGTCTCCTGGGTTTGCTTCCCATGAGCTCAGCAAGTTAGGATTAGTAAATCCCCACCAGATTAAATGGAAACAAGTAGTCCACAGGGTCAAGGCCTTGTGTAAGGAAGCTCCCAACACAGATCAGATCACAAGCTGCAGGTGGAGTGGATGCCTTGTAGAAAAGTGGGTGCTCCATTCCCAAGCCTTAAGCTATGGTCCTAATTATTGCTAGATAAAGGAATGAGAGGGGGGCTGTATTTTCTCAGCACCTTTTATGAGGAGCAAGCTCCCCTTCAGGCCTTCTAAAAGCTGACAGGTTTTCAGGCATCTGATGTGACTTGACTATGCTTCACTGATCTTGGTGGGTATGTGGGTGTGCAAAGCATCTGTATAAGACTCTTCCCTGGCTTGTCCTGCTGCCTGCCCTCCTTGCTGCAGGAGCTGCAGCTGTGGTGTTGCCTTCTCTGCAGTGAAGCGCCACTTCCTCAGCTTACAGCTGCTTCACACCTGCTCATGCTTCTGCAGTAGACCCTCTCTGCATGCATGATGGTGAATTTGGAGCTAGCGGATGTTCATAGAAGGTCTCAAGCAAAAAAAGCCAAGATGGCTGAGTGGTTTGGGGTTTCAACTGCATTTGACTCAAGTTCCAAGGGATCTGACTAATTTTCTGGCCTCTGAGCACCAGGCACATAACTACTCATACATACATGCAGACAAAACATAAATACACATAACAGTAATTCTTAGAACAATTACCAAGTGGAACATGCCTGATGAATGTTGCTGTTAACCTAGAAACTGAGGTAAGCAGGAGCTCATCTTAATCTTGGGACTGGAAGCCTCTCCCTTCCCCGCCTCCAGACCCATTTATATTTTAGAAGGTGACAAGGTTATCTGGGAGTTGGCTTGGGCAGTATATATGGCAGTTTTAAACAGTTGTGAGGATGTTTGAGTTATTAAGTGGGAATTTTTAGTAAGAGGATGTGAGTGTAGATCTCAATATTGTGACTTTTTCTTGAAAGTTCTCAGTTGATGCAAAGTCAAGCAGAGACTTCGAGTTACAGTTACCAACCATGAGAAGTCTTGTTTTGTACCTTGGTCCCCAACCCCCAGCTTCATCCTGTAGCTGCCTGTGGCCACAGGGGTTTCTGGAATGGGATTCAGGGCCTGAAAAAATTAAGGATGCCAGAAGCAGGGTGGTGGTGGCACACGCCTTTAATCCCAGCACTTGGGAGGCAGAGGCAGGTGGATTTCTGAGTTAGAGGCCAGTCTGATCTACAGAGTGAGTTCCAGAATAGCCAGGGCTATACAGAGAAACCCTGTCTCGAAAAACCAAAAATAAATAAGGGTACCGGAAATGCAGGAAGGGGTTTGAAAAAATTAGACCAACACATGGTGTGCTTTCAGTCCGCTATCATTATTGAACTCTTGTTACAAGCAAACAGGTAGATAAAACCCCTCCCCCAAGTCCGTCAGCAACTTGGCCCAATCAGCAGCTTCATCTTCAGTCTCTGGAAGCAGGACTTCTGGCTAATAGGAACTTGTAGAGAGGCGTGGCTCTTAGCAGGAGGTTGGAGAGAGGTGTGGCTATATGTGGCAAGGCGGGGTCTGACAGAATCAGCCCTCAGCTGTAGGAGGGTCACATCAACCCTCACTCCCCTCAGTTTCCTCCAGCACTAAATGGAGCTCAGGCTGCTTGACCTCACTGATGTGCCTCTGCTCTTTTTCATGTGGCCTGGAACTCTGAGAAATCTATATTTGGCAGCCTTTGCCTCAGTGGCTATTAGGATTCAAGGCCTGAGCCACCATGCCCAGCTCTGATTCTCAGTATTACTCTGTAGTCTGCTGGCTTGGATCTGTGACTGTCGTGCTTATTTTGTCTCCTGTATGCTATGTCTACAGTCCCAGAATGTGAGGTAAAGGCAGGAAGATCACCAGTTCAAGGTCATCCCCGAGATAAAAGTTTGAGCCCTCAAAAACAGCATGGTGTGGTGGTGCACACTAAGCCCATCATTCTGGAGGCAGAGGCACCCTGGTGTACATGTTGAGATCAGCCAGCTCCAAAGTGGACCCTATCCCAAAAGCAAGAATGCTCTTTTAGCTGAGGTGATTTGAGATTAAAAAGTTATTAGCTTTTTAAACAGCTGGACATTAATTACATTGCTGTCAAGTTTTCAGAGCTAACCATATTAACAAGACTAGTATCTTTTAATCCCAGCATTTAGGCAGAGGCAGACAGATCTTTGTGCCAGCCTGATTTACATACTTCCAGAACAGCGTCATGATGAGACTCTGTCTCAACCACAACCAAATAAAACTAGTATCTTGTCAATAAAGGTCCAGTGTTACTACTTTTATCTATTAAAAAAAGCTGGGCAGTATTGGTACATGCCTTTAATCCCAGCATTCCAGAGGCAGGTGGATCTCTGAGTTCAAGGCCAGCCTGGGTTATACAAAGAAACCTTGTCTTTTTTTTTTTAATATTTATTTTATTAATTTTATGTGTATGAATACTCTGTAGCTGTACAGATATGGCCATGAGCCATCATGTGTGTGGCTGCTGGGAATTGAACTCAGGACCTCTGCCAGCCCCGCTTGCTCTGGTGTAATTCACTGTAGCTGTCTTCAGACACACCAGAAGAGGGCGTCAGATCTCATTACCGGTGGTTGTGAGCCACCATGTGGTTGCTGGGATCCAAACTCAAGACCTTCAGAAGAGCAGTCAGTGCTCTTACCCGCTGAGCCATCTCGCCAGCCCCCAAGAAACCTTGTCTTGAAAACCAAAACAAAATGGCATTCTTGTCCCAGTGTTGGTGTGGAGTCAGGACAACTGGGAGCTGATCTTTTGTCCACTTGTGGGTCAGTTTGTAATACTCAAAACTGCTGAGTCATCTTCCTGATTTATTAAACTCTTTTGTGTGGGTCAAGGATTTTATAGGCAAGGCTGGCCATGTGGATGGACTGCATGTGTCCATAGCACTGGGATTAACTTTATTACTGGCAGTTATGTTGATATAAAGTATAAGTATCTATAATGATTCCCAGCATACTGTCCCCACAACTAAGGATTGAAATACCACAAATAGTTACAGAAGTTCTATGTGAACAAATCTAATGGAGGTTTTTCCATTAGAGGAACGTGCAAAGGACTCATGTTCAATTCCTAACATTTACTGCCTGGCTCATAACTGTCTTAAGCTCCAGGAAGCCTCTGGAGCCACCCATCATACACATGGAAGGCACATCATGAAGGCAAACACTCAAGATCTTTAGGAAAGATATTACCATGTGCTGGTGAAGCTCTTCGAGCTGTTTGCTTTTCCCTGCCCAGTGAGGACCTCAGGAGTTACCTGACAGTGTACAGGGCACTGAAAGTATATGAAGCACAGTTACTTTGATTATCAAAACTTGGGCCCCACCCCTCCTTGAGCTTCTGGCAATTAGCAGTTGGTTGGGTATGAAGAGATTACTGGGTACAGAGAAGCATTCGTTGTCTTACGTTTTGGAGCCACTTCTAAGTTAACTGTGCTCCAGTAAACAGTGCCACCCACGCTCATGCAAGCAACCATAAGTAAGTTATGTTTAAAAATGGAAAGATTGGCTGGGCGATGGTGGTGCACACCTTTAATCCCAGCACTTGGGAGGCAGAGGCAGGTGGATTTCTGAGTTTGAGGCCAGCCTGGTCTACAGAGTGAGTTCCAGGACAGCCAGAGCCATACAGAGAAATCCTGCCTCGAAACAAACAAACAAACAAACAAAAAACAAACAAACAAACAAAAAAGGAAAGATTGGAGAGATGGTTTTATGTCAACCTGTCAAAAGTGACAGTCATCTGAAAAGAACTTGAAAATGCCTCCATAAGATCTACCTGTAAAGCATTTTCTTAGTTGGGGGAAAGGCCTAGCCCATTCTGGGTGGTGCTAACTCTGGGCTGATGATTCTGGTTCTATCTAAAAAAAAGACTGAGCAAGCTAGTAAGCAGCACCCTTCCATGGCCTCTGCATCAGTTCCTGCCCTACTTGATGAGTTCCTGTCCCAACTTCCTTCAGTGATGGACTATGGTGTGGAAGTACAAGCCAAATAAACTCATTCCTCCTCAACTTGGTTTTGGTCATGGTGTTTCATCATAACTATAGTAACCCAAACTAAGACAGATGGCTCGTGGATTAAGAGCACTGGCTGGCTGCTCTTGCAGAGAGGGTAGGCGTTCACTTCCCAGCATCCATGTGGCAGGTCACAGCTGTCTGTAATTCTAGTTTAAGGGGATCTGACACCCTCCTCTGGCCTAAGGCACTCCTTACACATGGTGCACAGACATGCATGCAAGTAAAACATCTGTAACAACAAAACAAAACAAAACAAAACTTTAAGAAGCTGTGGGGCATTTGTTGGGAAGAAGGGAATTGGCAGGAGTGGGAAGAGTGAGAGAGACATGGGTGATGAATGTGATTCAAATACATGCGACTTGTATAGAATTATCCTCTTAAGCATGGCTGCCACCCTCTTCAGAGCAGCAAACTACCAAGAGACACTGAGGACTGGGCCTATTGATTGTGGATATTTCTTCACAGAAGGGCTGGGGGCTGGCGCCTGGGCCCTCATCTGATCTCAGTCACATATCACCACCTAGCCAGCTATATATAATTGTGCAAAAAATTGCATACAACATCAAAGGCTGGAAAATGTGCTACAGTGTTACAGAAGGTGGTGGGTGCCTTTAATCCCAGCACTTGGGAGGCAGAGGCAGGCAGGATTTCTGAGTTTGAGGCCAGCCTGGTCTACAGAGTGAGTTCCAGGACAGCCAGGACTATACAGAGAAACCCTGTCTTGAAAAACAAACTTACAAACAAACAAAAGAAAGAAAGTCGAAGGTTAATGGACAAGAGCTTCATCTGTGCCCCTATGGGAAGCTGTCATCCATGGTGGTGTGGCTTTCTGATGCTTCGATGGCTTTGTAACCCAGGCTACTTCATGCTCTAATATCAGTAAGCCTAATAAATTCATTGGCTCCACAGGTTGGACTTTGGGAGCCAAAAGGAATAAGCCATAAGGAAAGGGTAGGTGTTTGTTCCGAGTTCCTGAAACAATAGAATTGTCAAAGAAAAATTTTTAAATATTTTTTATTAGATATTTTTTATTTACTTAAGTCTTTTTTTTAATTTAATTTAATTTTTTCTTTTTTGTATTTTCAAGACAAGGTCTCTCTATATATCTATGTCCTGGAACTCGCTCTGTAGACCAGGCTGGCCTTGAACTCAGAAATCCGCCTGCCTCTGCCTCCCAAGTGCTGGGATTAAAGGCGTGTGCCACCATTGCCCGTCTTTCGTCCATTTTATTTTATTTTACTTTATTTTATTTTTAAGTATTTTTTAAAAAAAGATAAGTCTACCAGTGACTCAGAATCCTTTTGGAAGTAATTGCTGACTTTCTAACTGCCCTGGGAAAGCTCTTTGTTTACCTCGCCAGATGTTCAAACCTTTCTCAGAGATGGTTTGGAAGGACAGTGAGAAGACTGAGAATTCCCATGTATAGTCCATGTTTGACAGCGTCCATTTTACAGTTGCTTTCGGTGCTCCTTTTAGTCTGTCTTTCTGACTATATGAGGAAGCCATCGTGTGATTTGTCACGCCTATGACGTGCTATCATGTTTCTATGTTTATTCTTTATTCCTAGTGGTCACTAGTTGGGTGATGGCTCTGCTAGGACAGTCACTATACCCAGCAAGGAGTCCTCTCTTCTGCCCAGTCAGTCTATTGATTCTGCCCCAGGTCTGGAAAGCAGCTTGAAGCACAGGCTAGCGTGGAGGGCTCTTGAAGGTTGAGGAGCAAGGCCAGTCACAGCCCATGTGGGGCTGCTGAGATACTGCAGTAGACTTTCAGTGATGTCCCGACACCCACGGTGAGGCTGGCACTGGTTCCCAAAGTGTCTCTAGACCAGCGGCCTTAACCTTGAGAATTTAATACAAATGAGCAGGACCCCTCTGCCCAATCATCAGTTCAGAAAACCTAGGGCCTGGAGCTGGAGAGATGTCTCAGTGGTTAAGAGCCCTTGATGCTCTTGCAGAGGACTGAGTTTGATTCCAGCACCCACTTGGCAGTTCACACTGGGATGTATGTCCAGTTCCAGGGGATCTGATACCCTTTTCTGGCTTCTGTAGGCACCACCAGTGCAGGCTACTTGAGAGAACATCTGGGCAGGCCTTCTGGGCATCTGATGATGTCCGTTTTCCAGTGCCACTGTCATATAAATGGTGTAATCCAGAATCTAAACACTGGATAGATATCTTAAATGGTTAAGACCTTTTAACTAGTTGGCAAGAAGAGGGATTTTCAATCCCCGCACACTGGTCTTTCTGCTCCTCTGTATCCCCAAGTGACTAGGCTTAGGACAAGGGATGGAAGTGCTGTGCACTCTCCAGGAACTCAGTGATGAGGGCCTTTGGGGAGGTGGCCGTGGTTAATGCCCTCATGGACAGTGTCCCACAGATATAGCAGCACGTACAATGTGACCCCCAGTAAGTTTCCCATCCAGAGCAGAGTGAATTTCATGTGACTCCTCTATCCAAACTCCCTGGTTATCTCAGAGAGATGTAAACAGTCACTGGACTTGGGCCAGTCTTGTCCAGGCCAGGAATGGGATGGTCTATGGGGTCAGGACAGAGGAAAGCAATGGTCTGCTTCCAGTGGAGGAGTGGACAGTGCTTCCTGGTGACACCAGAGTACACTTAGTAATACAAGAGTCCTAACTTACAATCTCCTCAACACAGGCAAGTTAAATTGTACTATTTTCTCAATGGAGAGTATTTTTGAAACCATTGGCACCTTTTAAAAACCCCTCAGGGGAGGCTGGAGACAGAGATCAGTTGATAGCATTTGCCTGGTATGAAGATTCGGAAGCACTGGCTCATGTCATTCTAATAGTAAGAGGCTGCAGTCTTTAATTTGAGACCAGCCTGGGTTATGGAATATATCGCTTTAAAATAAAAAAAAAAAATACAGCAGGGTATGGTGGCGCGTGACTTTAATCCCCACGCTTGGAGGCAGAGGCAAGCAGAGGTGGAAGCCAGCTTGGTCTACAAAGCAAATTTTGGGACAGTCAGGGTTGTACAAGAGTAACTCTGTCTTGAAAACCAAATCAACAAACCAACAAAAAATATTTCTTGGAGGGAAGAAAGTGTTTAGGCTTTCTGGGCCTTCCATCACCTTGAGGTAGAAGGGGGCGTCTGACAGTTTGCTTGGGCAGACTTTTGGGTTTTTGTTTTTTTGTTTGTTTAGTTGGATTTGTTTTTTTTTTTTTTGTTTTGTTTTTGGGACAGGGTTTCTCTGTGTACCCTTGGCTTGGCTGTCCTGGAACTTACTCTGTCCACCAGGGTGGCCTGGAACTTAGAGGTCTGCCTACCCTTGCCTCCTGACTGCTGGATTGAAAGCATGCGGTACCACCGCTCGATGCTTGGGTAGGTCTTAGGAAAGATTCTTGGAACTCTTGGCTAGCTCTGTGTACTTCTGTGAACTTTGGAGAGGCGAACAAAGCCATTTCTATTGATTTTGAGGACAGCTACATGAGACTCTGAGAAACAAAACATAATAAAAGTTAAGCTTTATTTGGAGGAGATTATAGAGTCACATGTGGTTGTAGAAAACAGTTCAGAGAGTCCCCTTGAGCCCGATTTCCCCAGTGAAAAGTCTGGCACAGTACCACAACCTAGATGCCAACATAAGCAGGCCAAGCCATGTCACTCTTAAGACACACAATGTCCTAGCCAACACTGATCTGTCCTTGATTTTTATAGTTCTATCACTTTAAGATTCTTATATGAATAGGATGTGAGGGCAACATGGCTGCAACATCACACACTCCCTTGATCGTGAAGTTGGTTTGGCTTGATTTGGCTTCTTCCCTCATGGATCCGTGGATTTGTCCTGAAGCTACATGCCAGCAGTAGACCTCCCCTGATGGAGGAGGACGTTGTTCCCTTGAGGGTGTTAGAGTGGTTGTGCTCCCCTGCTCAACCTCCGAACAGGCTCTCAAGAGTATTGTATAGATGGAACTGCACAGTGGGTAACCTTTGGACTCTTTTGCTACAGTGCAGAACTCTTGTTGATCTCTCCAGGTGGCTGTGTGGTAATGACTTGTAGTGTGTGTGTGTAAGCATGTGCATATGTGTGCAGAGATTCATGTCAAGTGTCTTCTGTCTCCCTCCATTACTCTCTCCCTTTTTTTTTTTTTTTTTTGAGACACAGTCTCCCTATGTATTCCTGGCTGGTCTTGAACTTGCTACATAGTCCAAGCTGACCTTTAACTCACAGCAATCCTTCTGCTTTAGTCTTCAGAGGTCAGAGATTACGGGGTATGCACCACCATGTTCAGCACATGGACTTATTCAAAAAAAAAAAAAAAGAAAGAAAGAAAGAAAGAAAGAAAGAAAGAAAGAAAGAAAGAAAGAAGGAAAGAAAGAAAAAAGAAAGAAAAGAAAAGAAAAGAAAAAAGAAAAGAAAGGAAAACAGGAAAGAAAACCAAAAATGACAGAGAATGTTTGGGGTTGGGTTGGCTGGGCCAGGCACCCCAGCCTGGCAGCTGGGGCTGAGTTCCCACACTCCACAGGCCCTGCAGGACAGCTGATGGTTTCAGGCAGGAAGCTCTTGCAGATAAGGCTGCAGCTTCCAGCAGATTCGCTGGGCTGTCTGACATCCCAGGCAGGGTTTCTCTCTGAGTTGGACTGCAGCTGGTCTCTGTAAATAACAGCCATGAGGCTCCTTGGAGCAGTGTCTCTGCCAGCCGGTGACTGTCAGGACAGCTCCTTCGCCTAGTGTGCATCCAGGTAAGAGATACTGCCCCAGGACAGTAGGCCAGGACTGAACAGGTGTCGAGGGCAGACAGGAGGGCAAATTTCCAAACAGGGCTGAAGGGTAGACCTGGGCTGTGGAATTTGGCAAGGTGGGACTCAGTCTCAGATATGAGTACCCTGGAGTTGATCAGTAAGTCAGATACTAGGTTCCCAGAGTTCATTTAACTCAGAGTTAAAGGTGGAATCTTTGAGAAGCCAGCAGAGGCAGATTCTAATCAATCTGTTGATAAATGATGGAATTATAGCTACTTAGGTTACTAAGAGACGGAGTTTGCATAGACCATTTCTAACTCCAACCTAGGGGAGTGACATACTCCAGGCTGCCAGTGGGCACCATTTATGGGTTGACAGCTAAGAAAGTCCTGTTCAGGGACCTACATCACCAAGGCATACTCAGCTGTGGGTTTCAGGTGGGGTGGAGAGTGATTGGGAGGGAGGGACATTTCCCTCAGGGGAGCCGTCTAATAGTGAACATGGCCTCCCAATACTGGGAAGGGGAATAACTCCAAAGGGCAGTGGCTTATTGTGCCCTGACACCAGGCTTCGGGACTAGCTGCTATGTCCAAGTGGCCCCAGCTAGCAGCTCCATATTAAAATGGTCAAATTTGTAGGCCATTACATGGCATAATGGGGCTCAATTTGATGAGAGATCCTGCCTGAGAGAGCAGAGCTCTAAACCTTCACATTTGTTTTTATCTCCAATTTTGAGACATCTGTTCCAGAGACAAAGGAGAACAGGTAGATCTCTCCTTACCATAGTGTTGATAAGATCTGCCCTGTAACATCGTGGCGGGGGTGGGAGTGTCACTTTGGGACAGGGGAGGCCTCCAAATGACAGTGCTGTTTGAAGCAGAGAGTTCAGTCTGTGAGCTCCAGGGCTTCACTGTAGGTGTTTAATGGACATGTCAAGATGTGTGTTTGGCTACTGTGTTTCCCCCTGGCCTGCTGCCAGTTCATTCTTATGTTTCTTTTGTGAATTCCACATTTAATCTCTCCCCAGAAAGCTGTCTCTTTGATGGAAGTGGGGCCCCAGTCTTTGGGCCCGGGCTCAGAGATAAGGATGTTGTTTTTAAAAAGATTTTGTGCTTGCTGCATAGTCTCCGTTTATAAAACCAAATTCCTTTCCTGAGAGGCAACTGACCAGAACACAAGCCAGTATTTCCTGGTGGCCATGGTGCCTCTCCCGACTTGTGCCCACCTGCCCCGTTCTGGGCCAGGTCTTGGGCAGAATCTGAGAGATTTGGAGGGCAGGGCCCCATCACATCCGCTAGCTTAGAGAGAACTGATGGTAAGGACACACAGGCAGGAGAGTCAGTGAGAGAGGAGACAGCTGGGGAGTGTTCTGCATCTCTGCTCTCTCTGCTTGTCCGCTGTGGCCTGATCTTTTGTAAAGCCACACCATGTAGGACTTGGTGTGGAGAGAAAGTGATGACTGTCTTGCTGCATGCCTGCTGTCTCTGGAGGAGCCTTTGTTTCTATGGAATACATTCCTGCACCATCCTGGGAGTCCTGAGATGAACAAACATCTGAACAGTTTTTAATCTAACCAACAGAGGGTGCAGTAAGGGTTAGCATTGCTTTGATTGTTTGTTCGTTTGTTTTCATGGGGTCTCCTTTTGTAACCTTGGCTGGCCTCAAACTCACAGGAATCCTCTCTGCCTCTCATGTGCTTGATAGGGGCCACCATGCCCAGCCTTTTGAATGGTTTAAAAACTATGTATGTATGTCTCTGTCTGTCTGTATGTATGTGCATGTGTGTGCAGGTGCCAGTGGAGGTCAGAGACATCAGCTCTCCTGGAGCTGGGGTTACAGGCAGCTGTGAAACAAACTCGGGTGCTCTGTAAGAGCAGTGCATGTTCTTAACCAATGAGCCATCTCTCTAGCACCCCTAAGCCCCTCTTTTTTGCTTGATGATATTGGATCAGACTATGAATCCCTGGCCAGGTGCTGGGCCTGGAACTCACTACTGGAGCCCAGGCTGGCCTTGAACTCATGAACTCATATTCTGCTTCCCAAGTGCTGGGCTGATGGCTGTGTACCCCTATACGTGGTTTATTATTACCTTTGTAGCTCTACAGAAAAGGAAGCGGCTTAGGTAACAGCTGAGTGCTGTCGAGTTAAGAGCGCTGTGGGGAAGCATGCTTCCTCACAGGCTTTGCACTCCCCTGCTTCTTCAATTGCTGGAAATTTCAGGACAACAGGAGAACAGTAATCCATGTGTGACAACCCCTGGGTCTGCTGAGTCCCCTGTAAGCTTAGCATTATATTTTTCATGCATTTATGCATGTAGCTGTGTGTAGGTAACTCTTAAAAATGAGAAGCTAGAAGGAAGTCTAAACAATGCTCCAGCATGCACATTCCTGCTGGAGCTGAGCTGTGGGTACCCAGGCCTCTCTGGAGAGTGCTGGTTCCTGTCGGTGGTGATTTTCCTCCTTCTCCTCCTCCTCCTCCTTCTCCTCCTCCTCCTCCTCCTCCTCCTCCTCCTCCTCCTTCTCCTCCTCCTCCTCCTTCTCCTCTTCCTCCTCCTTCTCTTTCTCTCTCTGTCTGTCTCCTCTCTCTCTCTGTCTCTCCCCCATCTCTCGCTTGTGTGTGTGCATGTGTATGTGTATGTATATGTGTGTGTATATGTGTATGTGTGTGTGTATTTCCACCCCACCCCACAAGCCTAGCCATGTGTGCCATCCTCTGCTCCCAATCCTGATTTTGTAGTCTGCCTTGCTTTGTTTTTCATCTTAATAAAAGCAGAAGTTCAGTAGGAGCATGGTGCTTTTCCAGGCTACCATTTCCCCTTAAGCCCTTCTGCATGTAGTCAGGTTTTCTGTTGGTTGGCTCCTCACAGCATCTCATTAATTAACCTCTGACTGCCAGAGCTTTCCTTCTTTGCTACCACCCTACAAGTATGGGTATGTATGCCAAGGGCCAACGACCTTGTCAATCACCAGCAGCTCAGAGTCAGAGTGAGGGAGGTTGGAGAGTGGGAGCTGGGCCTCAAACCCCAGCCTCCTAAGGCCAGACCAGTGTTGAAATCAACAGAATCCATGCTCTACAGGTTCAGGGTATTGTCTTTGTGGTTTGAACTGTACAAGGTCTTCCTCCCCTGAGTCCTTGAAGGGTGGAGATGGCTTTCCATTATATACCTCTGGACTTTCAGCAGGGTCCCAAGATATCAAGGTCAGTGAGTGCAATCCTCTTGGTTTATACCCTAAATACTATACCCTTCAATCCTGCACCCCTATTCTTAATCTTCACCTCTGCTTATGATATACCCTTCAATGCTAACTGCCCCCCTTTTACACCCCACCTTGCTTAAGTGGGCAGTCACTATCTACTGTCACTGAAACTTTTCTTTTATTGCCTCCCATGGGACTCCTTTCAGAGCCAAAAAGAGTTTCAGATGGTGTCACTCACACTGCAGGGACAGTTGATTCATTACCAGATGCAGCTTTCCTTGTCTGACACAATAGTGGCAGTATGTCTGTGGAGATCTTGACTCCACAGATTTGGGGAGAACCCATTCTTGGGAGCAAATGTAGCAGGGGCTTGGTGTTACTAAAGTGGATGTCAGCACAGCCAGGTAGGGGGCTCTGAAGATTATAAAGGCTCCTGGGACTTGGTCTGTGCTCTCACTGCCTTGATTTGTTCTCTGTGATTTCACTGGCTGTGTATGTTTGTCCCTTGCCTCTGATGACTAGATGGCTGGAGTCAAGGAGGGATGCAGAGCATCTTGATCTTTGAGTTGGACAAGCTAAGCCATTGCTCTGCTCACCCAAGTTTTGTAGCTTGTTAGTCATGGGAATGCCATAGGCTTCTTTGACTGGACAGACGAATCTAGCATTGACCCCTTCCCCATGCTTTGTCTTCTTGGTAGCCCCAGCACTGTTCTCCAGGGCTATAGCTGGCCACTCCCTAGCATTTCCCATGGCGTCCAGTGAAAACCTTGCCTCCACAACACACCTCAACTATGCCTTTCTTCTCTGCCTCTGCCATGGTGTTCCCACAACCCCTTGCTACTGCCAAGTGGCCCTCTTATAAAGCTGTGCCCTGATCAAAAGCTTCTATGTTATTTTGAGGGAACCCAAAGGTTTCACAGTAACACCAGTTCTGAGTCTTCGCTCTATTTCATGAGGGCTTTTTCTCCTTTGTGCTCACAAGGCCAGGGAACTTCTCCCCAAGCTCCATTCATGCAGAGGCTGCACCTCTTGATACTTCACCAGAACACCTCTCCCACCTCCCCATCCTCCCACCCCCATCCCCGACTCTGTCTCTGGATAGCAGCACATGCATACCCAGGTCATCTTGCCCTGCCTCTTTTCCCAGGGGGAAGACTGCTCTTCTTTGCTGCCTCTGGTTTATCTGTCTATCCTTTTGCCTCTTTTTAAAAAGATTTATTTGTTTTCATGTATGTGTACACCTCCATGTGCGTATGCACAGTGCCTACAGAAGCCGGAAGAGGGTATTGGGTCCCACTCGAGTGGGAGATTACAGGTGGTTGTGCACCAGCATGGGGGTCCTCAAAACTGACCCTGGATACTCTGCACGTACAGAGGTACTCTTAAACACTGAACCATCTCTCCAGCCCCTGTCTGTCTCCTTTGACTGGAAAGGAACTTTTTCTCAACCCCAGCACCTGGAACCAGGCCTGACAGAAGGCTGGCATTTGGAAATATTGCTAAGTGATTGACTGACCCAGGGGATAGGTGCTGGAAAAAATCAGAGATCTTCTGGGATAGATGATGCTGATACCTTTGTGTGACTCTGATGCACCAAGGGGAACCTCCTCCCCTAGCAACCAGACCCAGTTGCTTTTTTTCTTTTTTCTTTTGTATTTTTAAGACAGGGTCTCTCTATGTATCCCTGGCTGTCCTGGAACTCACTCTGCAGACCAAGCTGGCCTCGAACTCAGAAATCCGCCTGCCTTTGCCTCCCAAGTGCTGGGATTAAAGGCGTGGGCCACCACTGCCTGGCCAGACCCAGTTTTTAATATATCCTTCTTTCTCTTTCTCTTGCCATTACTGTGGGCCTTTCTCATTTCCTCTCTTCCTTTTTTGCTTTCAAGCCATCTAGTGTGAATCTCTGATTATACTCTACTGTCCCCGCCCCCAACCCCACCCCCGCCACTCTCCAGTCATTCTCCAAACTCTGCAGGAGGATCCTGTCTTGTATAGGGGTCATTGTCTTCCTCCAGCCTGAGTCTCTGCTATTAGAATAAGTTGGACCTTCTGGGCAGGCCTTGCGATCAGTGACTTGTTCTGAGGGAGGCTGGTCAGTGCAAGTGACCTTCAGCAAAGGCTTAAAGAGGTCTGGGCACACATGGTTCTCTCGCTGCCTGGGAACTTCAGAGACTCTCAGTGGAGATTGATAATTAGTATGTGACCAAGCAAGTGAGAGAGGCATCAAAACCCAGAGGAAATCGAATGACTGTGGCCTGCTGTTTGCAATGCACTGTCTGGTCAGGGCCTGCCACTGTTTATGCCTTCCTTCTTCCAGGAGTCAGCGTCCTGCCTGCACTCATGATGATGAGGGACTTGGCTCTTGCAGGCATACTGATTAGCCTGGCTTTCCTGTCCCTGCTGCCATCTGGATGTCCTCAGCAGACTACAGAGGATGCCTGCTCTGTGCAGATTCTTGTCCCCGGCCTCAAAGGTAATGGCTACTCTGCTGCTCTGGTGTTGCCTTGCTCGGGCCTCTGGATGTCTCAGTCTCCTGCATGGCCTAGCACTTCAGCACACGGTCACCAAGACTGGCTCTGGACCAGTTACATCCCGGGAAATCTGCCTATCTGTTGGGCCTGGGATTCCCTGACTATGAGACCAAGGTTCCATGACATTTTCTTTCTCGTCAAGAAATTGTGGATTTCTGGTTAGTGATGTATATGCAACACAGCCTTCGCCTCAGGAGCCTTGAATGAAGGCCTACTCATGTGATTCTCTCCTGCATGAGCCAGACCACTGAGGTCAGCCAGCCGCTTCCCTGCTCTCTGATGTGTTTATATCCCATGGTCTGTAGGGATGAAGTCTGCTTGCACAAACATTTGCAAATAGAACAACAATCCAGGGATGCCTGTGGCATTTCTCAACTAACAATGAGTATATCCAAGTATTTCAAGCTCTTTGTGAAAATGATGGGCACGCCCCTTCCTTGTCAGGTCAGATAGTACCAACCAAAGCATGACCTGACTGAGGGCTTTGTATTCACAGATCTAGATCTGATTTGAGAAGACTCAAGTGGTAAATTATTTCTATGAGCAAAGAGAAAGCAGTGCTATTGGCAGTGGAAAATGAGATGGCAGAAGAAATGTCAACCTGTTCTGATAGAAAGATAGCTCCTCAGAACTCCATGGGGGTTAGGGGTGGGGAGAGGTCTGTGTAGCTGGGCTCTCTGTGTGAGAGGAGAGGGTCACAGAAATCCCATCCCAGGTACATGACATTCTCCATGGTTTGCTTATCATCACGGGTAAGGAGCTACTCCCATCTCCCTGGACTTTGAGCAGTGCTGGAAACATCTTTGATCTTGATGACCACTGGGGTTTCTATCTAAGGCCTCCAGGAACAGCTGGATTAAGAGTTAAACTTCTTGGGAAGGTTTCCACCATCTTGGGTGTGGCTCTTTAGAGGCAGAGGTCAAGTTTCTTTTTGAGACAAAGGATCTCACTTTGAAGCCCTGGCTAGCTGGGAACTCTATTTGTAGCCTAGCCTGGATTAAAGTCACAGAACTCTGCTGCCTTTGCCTGTGATGTGCTGGGATCAAAGGCATTCACCATCATATCTAGCAAAAACAACTTTTTATGATAAAGTAGTTTCAGGACATAATGTAATCATGGATAGATTTGGAAAACTGCATTAGGGGGAGCGTCAGAGCCTGGGCATGTTTTGGGGGGTCAGCAGTAGGAAGCTCAGGGGTCTTATCCCCCTCTACCCAATGTGGGTGACATGGGAAGATTCTCCTAGACAATGACATTTGAGTGAAGAAGCTTTTTGATTGAGATACAAAAATTTTTTATAGGTCCTGTGTGTGTGTGTGTGTGTGTGTGTGTGTGTGTGTGCGCGCATGCACATGTGTGCATGTGTGCGCGCTCACAAATGTGTGTGCTTGTGTGTGGACACCAGAGGTCAGTCTCTGGTATTGTTTCTTAGGTATATCAATATTTGTTTGTGAGACAGGGTCTCTCATTATTTTGCTGCTTACCAATTAGTCTAGCCTGGCCCCAGGCCTGGATCCTCTCGACTCTACCTCCCCAGTACTGGAATTATAAGTGTGTACTGCTATGCTTGGCCTTTTATATGGAGTTTGGGGATCAACTCCAGTCCTACGCTTGCCATAGCAAGCATTTACTGTCAGTTATCACCCCAACCCCACGCATCATGTTTTAAAATGTCCTCATTGGTGCGTTATTTCTCATTCCTACTCTTCCACATAACTCCTCACCCATTAAATTCATTAGTTCCCCAGCATGAACTTGGGTGGAGCTGAACTTTGCCATTGGGATCTTAGATGGAGGCGGGGGGTGGGGGGAGGCGGTTTAGAGGTTCCCTAGCTTCCCCTTCACACCAGGGAGAAAATTCTTGTAACATGTGAGCTGAGAGGTTCCTGGTTTGTTTGGGAGAGAGGAGGTGAGTTGGGAATCAAGAATGAACAGTTTTCAATAAAATTAGAGACAAACACAGGATGAAAGGGGGGGTTGGGTAGAAGTTGTGTGGTGGGCTTAGTGACCTTCTTGCTTTCTTTTTTAAGAGGCAGGACCATCAGGTAAGTGACAATGTGGTGGATGATAGTCTAGTTCACCCAACCTTACCCTAATCCAGGTAGGGATTAGGGACCAAAGAGGCTGTGGTCAGGCCCAGAGCCTGACCTTGGCTTGACACTCAGCTCTCACAACCCATGTTTCCACTTATCCACATCCACTTGTCTGCCTCAAATGAGTGAGAGCCATGTACAAACTCCAGGAGCTTTCTAGAAACTTCTAGAAAAGCTGAAAGGTGTGTTTAGGGTTGCCACTCAGTGAATAGTGCTGATGCACCTCCCGTGGTGGAGGCCTTCCTTCAGCTGCTCTGAGAGACCAGAGATTTCAGCTCTGTGGGGAGAATGGCCATGGTAGCTGCTCACTGTAACACATACCGTGATGCATGTACTAGGAAAGAAACATGTCGCCACCCTTACCCATCTTTGGTAGGTCTCTGCAGTAGTGGGTTTCGCTGTTGTTCCTTCATGGGTGATTATGTTGTCCCCTGTGGCCCAGCCCCTCAGTCTATCCCTGGCAGGCTCCTCTGGACAGCCTTTGCTTCCTTTTATCCTGTGTGCCCACCCATGTCTCTTTCCTCTGCTCTGGCTGGCTGCTTCGTGCTCGCTGCACGGTTTCAGCTTAAAAGCCACTTCACTAGGGGGACATCCGATCTGAATCAAACCATGTCACTTTGGCTAAAGTTTGTGCCTTGTTCCATCTTACACTCTATGTGGCTAATGAGACTTCTCATGTCAATTTGACTCTAAAATATTTTTCCTCCTGGGAAAGCTCACAAAATGCTCTCTTTGTTGGTGACGTTCCTTCTGCAGTGTCGCTGACATATCTTTGCTATCTGGCCCTGATTTTTCCCGAGTGGGTCTCTGCAGGCTTTTATCGGCTTTTATTGTGATTTTGCTTTCACGCCCCCTCACTCCCACCCTAGTACTGGAAAGTGCATCTGGCAGCTCTTCACAAGCTCATCTAAAGATGGGCATTCTCTTTCTTTCTCTCTGCTCCCTGGAATTCCTGTGAGATGGGCTTGGGCATTTATGAGATTTTTTTTTTCCTTTTTCTTCTTCTTTTCTTTGACTTCAATTTGGTAACTTCAAAACAAAACCATCAAGGCTTTACAGATGGCTATGTCTCAGTGAGTAGAACTCCTCATCCTAATGTTTTGTCTCATGGGAAATGAGGGAGCTCCTTCTTCTGGCCACTGCTTTCTAGCTGCGAGGGTGAATTTCAATCAGAGGGTCCCCAGCGACGCTCATTGCCACACACAGCCATGTCTCCTGTCTCTCTGTCTCTTTCTTTTTCTCCTCCTCCTCTTCTTCCTCTTCCTCCCCTCCTCTTCCCCCTCCTCTTCCCTCTCCTTTTCACCTTCTCTGCTTCTTCTTCTTCCTTTTTTTTTTAAAGATTTATTTACTTATTTTATGTTTATGAGTACATTGTAGCTGGACAGATGGTTGTGAGCCTTCATGTGGTTGCTGGGAATTGAATTCAGGACCTCTGCTCAATCCGGCTGTCCCTGCTCACTCCAGCCTAAAGATTTATTTATTATTATATCTAAGTACACTGTGGCTGTCTTCAGACACACCAGAAGAGGGCGTCAGATCTCATTACAGATGGCTGTGAGCCACCATGTGGTTGCTGGGATTTGAAATTAGGACCTTTGGAAGAGCAGTCAGTGCTCTTAACTGCTGAGCCATCTCTCCAACCCCTCTTCTCTCTTTTTCTTCCTTTTGTGACAGGGTTTCACTCTGTAGCTTTAGCTAGTCTGGGATTCACTATATAAACAGGGATGTATAGACCAAGAAGCAGAGGCAAATAGATCTCTGTGAGTTTGAGGCCATACTGGTCTATAACTCCGTGTAGCCTTTGGTGACTTTCTCTCTTTTAGGAAGGGAAAAGAAGAATGAAACTTGTGTTGTAGGAAGGTCATTTGATCAGGGTTAGATTGGGGTTGAGGTTAGAGAATAGGTGTGGCCCACTGGTTCCCTTCAACCCAGTCCCTCTGGCCCCATGGACTCATCTTGTCAGATATCCTGACTAGTTATTTACACCTCTGTCTCTTGTACCCAGCCATTGAACCCCCAAACATGGGGGGGCATACTTTATTGATCTCAGGAGGCCCATGTGGGAGACCACCATGAGTGCTCCATGTGTCCTGCTGAGAGGACCCGAGGACACCCCGGTCTATTCTCCCAGCCTATTACCAGCCTACATGATGTTTCCCTGGGGCCACCTGATATACTCCTCCACACTTATCCTTATGGCTGGAGTGCTGTGGAGAGTCCTGTATGGTGGGAAGAAGATTGGGGACCAGCCCAGAAGGGACAGGAGAAGGAGGGAAAAATCTGTTCCCTGAAAAATAAAGCAGTGTAGGGAAAGTACATCGTCAGCTTAGACCTGGGTACCCAGAGCTCGCCCTAGTGATGCTGGATGCAGCGTGTGGTAGGGTGGGTAGGGAGTAGGGCCAGACAGGCTGTACCATGGGTGAGAGCCTTTTTAGTTCTTCTGTATGGATGTATAACACCATAGCCTTGTCCTAGCCAGCCTAAACAGATATGACTTCTTCCACAGGAGATGCAGGAGAAAAGGGAGACAAAGGAGCTCCAGGACGGCCAGGAAGAGTCGGCCCTACAGGAGAAAAAGGTACTCGGCGTTTCCAGCCTCCATGGGGAGAAGGTGGCTGGAAGATGGAGGAGACAGAGATCAACTAAGACAGGGGTTATCGAGGGAAGGCACAGTGCTGGCCTGCAGGACCCTGAGAAAAATACTGTGATCTGGAAACACAGTGGTAACTCCATGAATGCCAAGGTTCAGGGTCATGACTGTATCAAATGAGAGTGCAGCCATGAAGGAAGGGTGGGAGGAGGCAGGGCACAGGCTGGGCCATTGCAGTAGTAGCTGACCCACCTACGGGAGCAGACGTGATTGAGTGGGAGTGGTTTCTACTTTAATATAACAATGTGATTCTGCCTGTGGGAGGCCGGTGAGACTCAACTGCATATTTAAAGGCGTTAGAGCCTGTGTGTGAAGGAAACAGAACACACACACACACACAGGGATAAGAACACGCATGTTAGGAATAGGGGTACACATGTAGAGAACCAGGCTGTGGATGTTGGGTAGCCATATCTCACACAACAGGGAGTCAGGATGCACGTCGAAAGAATCAGGACGCTTAGGAACTAGATGTCGAGGGAAAGGAGCTGGAGTGGGAAAGTGCTCCAGTTTATGTACATGTCATGGAATTTGAACAGACACGACTACAAGTGAAAGGAGCCTACCTTAACAGCAGGTGCTCAGTGTGTGTGGCCGCCATCTATAGGATGGCGTCATCTTGACTATTATTTCGTATTTGAAAATATTTTACTATTTTTAATAAATTATGTGTATAGGTGTGTGTCTGGGTATGGGTTTGTGCATGTGAGTGCAGTGTCTTTGGAGATCAGAAGGGGGTGATAGAGACCCTGGAGTTGGAGTTATCTGCAAAGGCTACTGGGCCCTTTGGAAAAGCAGCAGTCACTAATTTCTAAAAGATTTATTTTTATCATTTTAATTATGTGTGTGTGTGTGGGGGGAGGTGATACACACACACACACACACACACACACACGCGCACACACACACACACACACACACACACACACACACATACATGAATGCAAGGGTCCACAGAGGTAAGACATGTCAGATTCTCTTGGAGATGTGGCTACGGGCTCTTTTTTTTTTTTGTTTGTTTGTTTTTTCAAGACAGGGTTTCTCTGTGTAGCCCTGGCTATCCTGGAATACACTCTGTAGACCAGGCTGGCCTCGAACTCAGAAATCCACCTGCCTCTGCCTCCCAAGTGCTGGGATTAAAGGCACATGGCTAACAGCGTGTGCTCTTAACCACCAAGCCATCTCTTCAGTCCCAAGGATTTGTTGCCTTTTTTGGGAGACAGGATCTCACTATACAGCCCAGGCTGGCCTAGAATTTGCTATGTAGAGCAGACTGGTTTTGCATTCACACAGTTCTGTCTGCCTCTGTCTAGTTTACATTTTTTTGAATCATTATTATTAAAAGCTGTATAGCCAGGCAGTGGTGGCACATGCCTTTACTCCCAGTGCTTGGGAGGCAGACACAGGCAGATCTCTGAGTTTGAGGCCAGCCTGCACACTGGGTACAGGACAGGCTATATAGAGAAACTCTGTCTCAGGAAAAGAATAAGAAAAAGAAAGAAAAGAAAAGGCTGTAAAGAAAAGCATTCTTGCCAGTCAGTGGTGGCGCACACCTTTAATCCCAGCACTTGGGAGGCAGAGGCAGGTAGATTTCTGAGTTTGAGGCCAGCCTGGTCTACTGAGTGAGTTCTAGGACAGCCAGGGCTACACAGAGAAACCCTGTCTGGAAAAACAAACAAAACAAAACAAAACAAAAAACAAAAAAACAAAAAAGCAAAGAAAAAAAAGAAAAGAAAAGAAAAGAAAGAAATGAATCACAAATGATGATAGGGATATTATCACAGTTCAGAGACCAAAACGTACCAGGATATTTTCTGTGGGGACTGAACTCATCTCTGTGGCCCTTGATAACTTTTTACTCGTTTTTGCAGAGAGATCTTAAGAACTGGCAAACACGTTTATGTGTCTTATCCCTTTGGTGCAAACAAATGCAGAAGACTAACTTCTGCACTATGCTCCTTTCTCTTATTTTGTTTTGTTTTTTTGTTTTTTGGTTTTTTTGAGATAGGGTTTCTCTGTGTAGCCCTGGCTGTCCTGGAACTCACTCTGTAGACCAGGCTGGCCTCGAACTCTGAAATCCGCCTGCCTCTGTCTCCCGAGTGCTGGGATTAAAGGCGTGTGCACCACCGCCCTCCTTTCTCTTAATAATGCATCTGAGATCACTCCAGGGGAGGATGCAAAGGTTCCTCATGTTTTTATTCAGCAGTTGGTGTGCTGCAGTGTATGTTTATTCTGATTTACCTAAGGTTCACATTTTCTTGGATATTTGTGGCCATGCATGTATGTGTGTACATGTGTACGTTTATGTGTGTTTGTGTATGTATGTATGTATGTGTGTGTGTTTGTTTGTTTATGCATGAATGTGTGTGTTTGTTTATGTATATGTATGTGTATTTGTGTGTGTGTGTGTGTGTGTAGCTTCGAGATGTACTCTGATCTTGCATTGCTCATTAAACTGAGTGTGCATTTGCAAGTTTCGGTAGATGTGATAGTGCACACCTTTAATTCTAGTACTCTAAGAGCAGAGGCAAGAGGATCATGAGTTTAAGGTTGGCTTGAGTTACACAACGAGATTCCCTTTCTAAAACCATGCCCATCTCAGATTTATTCTTGTTAGTTAACATAAAATATGTGAAGACTGCCTTAAGATGTTTTCAAGCTCGTTCCCCAAATTGTCCTCCATTGTTCACTGCAAGCGCTGTGAGCTACGTTTGTCTCTGGAGTCAGGGAGGCCCACGCCTCAGTGTCAGCACTCAGGAGACAGAGGCAGGCAGATCTCTAGGAACTTGACAACAGCCTGGCCTACAGAGTGAGTTTTAGGCCAGCCAGGACTACACAGAAACTCTTAAAAATAATGTAGGCTTCCCAGGAATCTGGTACTGGTCCTGAATAAAGTGAAAAAACAAAGCTGTAGAAACAAGGTTCTGGGAATGTAGAAATAAAGTTTCACAGTAAAATAAGGGGGCCATGTTCCAGCTCCTGTAAGCAGCAAGCACTGTGGAAGCAAAGTTTTACAGTAGCAAGCAGCAGCTTCAGACACTGAGAAGTTGTGTTTCAGAGATAGCCAAGGACATGCTGTGAAAACAAAGTTCTGGTGGTCAGAATGTTGACACAGAAAGACAAGGCCATTCTGACTAAGCTAAGTAAGGCCAAAACAAAAATAACTGGTGGTTGCAATGACGTTAAGGTCCACGAAAACAAGATTAGCAATTTTTTTTTTTTTTTTTTTTTTGGATTTTTTTGAGACAGGGTTTCTCTGTGTAGCCTTGGTTGTCCTGGAACTCACTCTGTAGACCAGGCTGGCCTCAAACTCAAAAATCCACCTGCCTCTGCCTCCTAAAGTGCTGAGATTAAAGGTGTGCGCCACCACTGCCCGGTTTAAGATTAGCAATTCTTGGAAGAACCCCCAAACCCCTTCCTGTGGTGAATTTCGAAAAAGACCACAAACTGTCACCCTGACCTTGCTGATGACAATCCCTCCTACCACCTAGTTACTCAGCCCCTTCCCAGAGACTTTTCAAGGCCAGGTGCAGAGCTGTATAGGGAAGTTGGCTGACTAAGCCAAGAACAGCCCCCTGAGCAAGCCAACCAATGCCTGATGAGATCCTTTGTCCTGTGTTCCACCAACTAGAGTAAGCCAGCTAGCCTTGTTGCAGAAATCTGCCCTCTGTAAAGTATAAAAGATGTGTGCTTTTTAAGTTCGGGGTTGGATTCCCCCCACCCCCCGATCAATAAACCTCATGTTATTGCAACGATCTATTGTCAATCTGTGTTCTCTGGGTTGAGCTAGATTACTACGGTATAAGCCCGGTAGTGGATGGAGTGGGGGCAACTCACAGTCACAAGCTCTGTGAATCCTGGTCATGAAGCTGCACCTGGATGGGTGGGATGTCTGCCGAGCTATCCAGAGCACAGTAGAGATGTCCCGAGCTGCAGCTGTTCATAACTCCGGGCCTCATAGGCTGTGGCCTCTTATCTCTGGAAGGAGACCAGGCAATGCCACAGTGCTAGGAGGTACAGCTGGATTCCTTCTAGAAAGCTCTGCCTTATCATGCTTTAATTCCATTGTTGGATTGTGGATGTGAAATCCAGGTCCACAAGGTGGTGGGTTTTCCCTGTCCTGTGTAGATGCAGCACCAACTGTTCTTTTCCTTAAATCAGTCTTGAGGCTGCCCAGAGCCCTCTCCAGCCTCTGGCTTTACATGTCTCATTACTGCAAACATGACCCATATCTGTACCTGGGTTTGGTTGTCAACTTGTGCCAGCATCCTTTTATATTCAGCGTAGCTTTGGCTTCTGAGTGTTCTGGTTGCTTCATCTGTTCTTCTAGAACACTCTCCTATTATTGCTTTCTCTCTTCCTATCACTTGAGGTGTAGATGCTTTCCTCAGCTAACCTGAAACCAACTGTCCCTATGTCTGTCCACATTGGGCACTGTTCAGGAAATCTGGGAGCTGTGTCATCGCAGCTCACCCTTCAGTCTGGCTAGCTTCTGGGCCCACAGTGAGGCGTGAGCTGCCCCGCCCCTACCCCACAAAGTTGCATGATTTATGGATATCTGTTCATGGTATGTGCTGTGGGTGGGCCCTGCGGAGGCCTCTGGTTCCACCTGTCGGGGATGATCACCATTGTGTGCGAATAGCCTCTCTACTGTGGGTCTGATGCCCTTGCTTTCCTATTGATTTGAAGATTCTTGGGATTAAGACTCCTGGCAGTTTGCTCCCCTATACCTGTAGGTAGGGCCCAGGCATGTGCCTCTGCTCCAGTGTTCTCCTGAAGAGGTCTACATACAACCCTGAGCCCCACTGTGTGCTCCCTGCTTGCTGCTGCCTCATTAGTACTGTGCTCTGCCTCCCCAAGGAATTTCATTCCCTCTCATTCTTCCTCCACATTAATTGTATTGTTTTCTTGTGTGTCCCAAATACAATGAATGTGGCTATGCATGCTAACTATCTAGCACTCAGGAGCCTGAGGCAGGAGGGTGGTGAGTTTGAGGCCAGCCTAGGCTACATAGTGAAATACTGTCTCAAAACAAACCAGAACAACAACAACAAACCAAAAAACCAAAACCAAAATTCTTGAAAATAAAACTGAAACAAAATATAATACATAACATTTCAACTAAAGCACCATATTCCAGACTGCAATAACTGTACTATTGTGCCAGAAGTGAAGGGCAGCTGAAGGCATAGGGAAGCATTGACTAGATTGGAACCGATGCAAGAAGGTTTAATGAAGAGATACACTGCAGAAGGCAGATGCAGGGGCTGAATTCAGAGAGAGAGGGAGGGAGAGAGAGGGAGAGAGAGAGAGAGAGAGAGAGAGAGAGAGAGAGAGAGAGAGAGAGAGAGAGAGAGAGAGAGAGAGAGAGAGAGAGAGAGAGAGAGAGAGAGAGAGAGGAAGGGAAGCACTGAGCAATGGGATGGGATGGGATGGGATGGGATGGAAAGGGAGGGGCAGGGAGAGACCCTGAGAAAGATTTCTTTATAAGGGTTAAGGGGAGCTACATGGTTTGAACTTGGGTCCAAGAGTGGGTTCCTATTTGGATAAACAAGCAGGCACCTTGAAATCTTGTTGAGTAAATGTTACAGCAGGAGTCATTATTCCTGATTTGGGCCATGTGTGGTGGAAGGCATGGGCTCTAGGTGTGTGTGAGACCTTACAGGCTATTGGGGTCTGATTGTTCATGTGGAATTTTCTGACTCTCTTCTTTGAGACAGGATCTCATGGGTCACAGGCTGGCCTTGAACTTGCTATGCAACTGAGGATGGCTTTGAAACCACCCTCCTGCTTCAGCCTCCTGAGTGCTGCTGGGGTTAAGAGTGGGCAGTACCACACCTAGTGTACTGGCTGCTGCTTTTTCTGTTGTCATGACAGGACACTCTGACCAAAGCGACTCTAGGAAGGGTTTATTTTGACTCACACTTTGAGGTTAAAGTCTGTCATCTTTAACACTGGCAGAATTTGAAGCCACCCTTTTGTCACCCACTGCTACTTAAATAGCCTGATCTTATAGAAATGAGATCCACTGGAGATCCCAGGAGGTGGACCTGTTAGCAACTGTCACCTTCAAAGGATGTTGTGACGGGTGCTCAGTGAGTGCCACAGTTGAGCAGCATGTCACCCTTTCTTTTTTTTATTCTTTTTTTTTTTACCTTTTTTTTTTTTTAAGATTTTATTTATTATATGTATACAATGTAGCTGTTTTCAGACTCTCCAGAAGAAGAAGTCAGACCTCTCCTTACAGATGGTTGTGAGCCACCATGTGGTTGCTGGGATTTGAACTCAGGACCTTTGGAAGAGCAGTCAGTGCTCTTAACCACTGAGCCATCTCTCCAGCCCCCTTCATTTTTTATTCTTGACACTCCAGCAGCATGTGGGCAATGAGGACAGATCTACACCGCCCTAAATTTTGTGTCCCCGGGGCTTAGCCTAACACTGGTACCCAAAAGCCCTTTTCAGTTGTTTGAAATATATCTCGAGATTTAATATCTTTAAGTCTCTTTGAACTCCTTGGGAGATCTCAGCCCTGTCTGTGTGGATCCCCTGTGCTCCCCACAATCTCTGGAAGGCACTGATGTTAGCTTATATTAATAGGCCTAGGTGCTGCTGCTGCAGGTAGCATTTCCTGGGGCAATGGGCTCCCCACTCTGAGCTGGACAGCTCAGCTTCCACCACATGTAACTTGTGCCCACCCGGGGGGCTGGTCTGGAGGAAGTGGCTGACTTGCAGAGTGAGCAGCCCCCTGCCAAGGGGAAGCCTGCTGGTGAATCAAGTTTACTGAAACAAAGCCAGGCAGAGTGGAGCCAGCAGAATTGCCTGCTGTCATCTGCCCTTTATTGAGACAAGAACAGTATCTGCATTTTTGGGTGGCGTGCTGTGTGGCAGGCACAGAGTGGCTCTGCTGATGTGACTTGATATGTGTGTGCTGTCCCAGATTTTTCTGTCTGGTTCCCAGACTTACGCTGTGACAAGAGCGAGTGGCCGCCCTGTTCCCCTGACATAGAGGCTGGGGCCCCTCTTGGCACAGACAGTGGAGGGCAGCTGTGCCAGCACTGGGCTGTCATGAGCTGTAGTGCACACGCCATCCTTCATAAAAATTGCTGAGGAGGCTGAATTGCAAGTGCCCCCTTTGCCCCATCTCCACTTCAAAGGGCGCTGATATCTTCATTAAAATTAATAAGAATCATGCACCTGCTGCGAGCTGCCCACCCGCTCCTATCCTCCTGCGTGTCTGGAGAACAAATGGGAGCCACCCCACTTCTCGTTAGAGTAATGGGCTGTAAGGACGGCAGGTCACAATGGCTCCCAGCATTCTGAGTGCCTCAGTGAGCTTCTCTGCTTAAAGGCACAGGCTCTAAACAGGTCTCAGCACAGCTGACCTACTGTGAATATGGCACAAAGCTTACCACCCTGTGGAGCAGCCAGAAGACCTTGCTGGAAGTAGGAAGTGCGAGCTTTTGTCAGAATCTCTTCCTGCAGGAGCTTTAGCCTTGTAACCAGGACGCCACTCTGCCCATGGAGCTAAAACAGGTCTGTGACCAAAATGGAAGATGAGCAGTCTAGATGTTTCAGAGGCTTCCATCCCTTCTTCTTCTTCTTCCTCAATACACCTAAATGACAGGATAGTCCTAGTAGCAGCAGCAGCAGCAGCTGCCGATCCCATGTGAGGATAAGATGTTGGAGGGTCAGGTAACAAACGGTCCCCTCTGCTTCTGTGGGTAATCTAACTCAGTGCTAAATAACTGCATCATCCTGGGGTGTATGAGGATCAACCGTATGCTTATACACATGTGCTTGCACACACATGCATATGTATTGTATGTACGTTATATGCTCATATGTGGACATACATGCACACACAAAAAGATATGTGTAAATTACTATTTGCATGTTTGTATGCCTGTATATAAGTAGGCATATATAAAGTATCGTGTGTTTTCATGTCCATATATATGTGCACATGTGTATATGTGTACAAATAATCTATGTATATATGTTTGTATTCACATGTACATTTGTGTGTATGTATGGTATATAGCACACTTTATCTTTGTATGAACATACATGTATGTGAATGAATTCACTTATGTGTATTTTTTATATATGTGCACATACATATTTACATATACATATGTGAATGTAGGTTTGAGGTATTTCTATATATGGATAATTACACATATGTATGATTATGAAGCATCTAGTTGTGCTTGTCCAGTCATGCTTATGTGTGGTACATATGTGTACTCTGTGTATGCATATTTGAATATGTGTGTTCTAGTTAGTTTTGTTTCTCTTGCTGTGATAAAACATTTTGACCAACAGTAACTTAGAGGAGAAAGAGTTTATTTCAGCACACAGGTCCATCGTTGAGGAAGTCAGGGCAGGAACTCAAAGCAGGAGCCTGGAGGCAGGGGCATTGGAGAGATTCTATATTTTGGCTTGTTCTCCCATTTACTCACAGGCTCATGCTTGGCTGGCTTTCTTATATAGCCCGAGACCACCTGTCTACATATAGTTCTGCCCACAGTGGAGTGGGTTCACAAGCATCAATTACTAAATCCAGACAAGTCCATAGGCCCATCTAATCTAGGCACTTTCAGAGTTGGGGGTTACCTCTCAGAGGACTCCAGGTTGTGTCAAACTGACAAAGTAAAGTAGGACAGTGTTTCTGTTGATGTGTCTATAGTATGCATGTTCACGTGTATGTGCATCTGTGTCTAATATGCATGTGTGTGTGTGCTGTATGATGTATGTTTGTGTTGCTCAGCTCCAGACCTGACCCTAGCAGATGTGCTGCTCCCAGCAGCTGCTCGAGTTCCAGAGGGTCAGAGCAGGACTGGGGTAGGCCCAGAGATGTTCACAGGGGGACAATGGCTCTGTCTGCCTAGCCCAGACTGTTTCCCAAAGGCCTTCTTGTGAGTGTACCCAGTCTTCTCATGCTTGAGGGGCCATGATTGGGGTCTAGTGGTCAGGATGAAAGTTTGGGGCAGAAGGAATGAAGTGCTAGATGGGAAAGGTAGGGTGATCTGACTGCCACTGGCCAATGGCCCTCACACTCAATGGTTACAGTAGGACCCCAAGAGGTCATTGCTTGCTTTCTTGGAAAATAGGCCTGGAAGACAATGACCCTGCTGAACAAGGCCTTCAACCTTGGCTCTTAGAAGTGTACCTTCTAATACTTCCTGGGCTAGTGAAGAGTAGGCTTGGGATACCCTATGGGTACCTCTACAGAGGTAGTCTTGGGTAAAGTTCCCTGTCCAAGAGCTGAGGCACTTTTGGAGTCCTGATGTAGATGTCAGGTGACATTGGTCTTGGTAGAATCTAGTCATTTGGTACTTGTCTATGACCTATGCATGCCACTGTGGCTTCCTGATACAGTGACCTGGGGTTCTGGGGACATTTAAGACATCATTGCTGTCTTCAGATGCATCAGAAGAGGGTGTCAGCTCTCATTATGGATGGTTGTGAGTCACCATGTGGTTGCTGGGATTTGAACTCAGGACCTTCGGAAGAGCAGTTAGTGCTCTTAACCACTGAGCCATCTCTCCATCATCACCTGCATCATTTGCAGGTGAGAAAATGGGTTAAAGATGATTACAACTTATCCAAGGGTGTGTGAATGTAAAGCTGGATGTGGTAGCTTGCGTCTTTAATCCCAGCACTTAGAAGACAGAGGCAGGTAAGTCCCTGTAAGTTCAAGGCCAGCTTGGTCTACACAGTGAGCTCCAAGCCAACAAGAACTCTTGTGAATGGAGACCTTGGACTTGGGTCTGTCTGCATGTAGTTTATGCTTAGAATCACTGGATAATGGTATTCACTGGTTCACTGTGTGACCTGTGGAAGTCACCCCCCCCCCTTTTTTTCTTTTTTGGTTTTTCTAGGCAGGGTTTCTCTGTGTAGCTCTGGCTGTCCTAGAACTCTCTCTGTAGACCAGGCTGGCCTTGAACTCAGAAATCTGCCTGCTTCTGCCTCCCAAGTGCTGGGATTAAAGGCGTATGCTACCACTGCCCCGCCCCACCTTCTATTTCTTGCCTATAGGTTAGAGATTTATAATTGTATCCTTACAGATACAAGATATTTTCTCTACACTTGTACTGCTGTGGAGAGCCACAGAGTAGGACTTGAACCATGGAGATTTGTTTCATGGTGTGTTAGAGGCTGGAAATCCAAGATCTAGGTGGGGCAGGGCTGTTTTCTCCATGGCTTGCAGACAGCTGGCCTTTTTGTCCTCTGTATCCCCATGCAGCCTGTCTTCTGTGCATATCTGGTGTTTCCTCTGATAATGTCACCAGTGCTGTTGGACCAGGGTCTGACCTATGACCTCAGTGACTACCCATGGCCTCTTTAAAGATTCTATTCTCAGGTCCTGCAGGGTAGGACTTCAGCACAGACTTTTTAGATGGATTGCTTAGCTCATGCAAAGATGGAAGTGATGGGCTGGGATGTGGCTCAGTCAGCAAAGTGCTTGCAATGCAAGCACAAGGATCTGAGTTCAGGCCCAGAGCCCATGTGAAAAAGTCAGGCACAGTGGCACCTATGTGTAATTCCAGTGCTGAGGATGCAGAGCCAGCCAAGACAAATGCATATGTATGTGTATATGTAAGTATAAATATATGCATACACACCAATATATGTACAGAGCATTTGGCTTAGCAGACCCAAGTGAACGTACTGTCCTGGCACATGGCATATGAGTAGCGTGTGCATTTGTTCCTTAAGGATGGAGAAGGGAGCAGACCTACTCTGAAGTGCCATACACTTCACTGTAGCCCCTCATTTGTTCCATCTGCCTCCAAGGATCGGGTGGTGGGTGGTGGTGGAGGAATCTCAGGCAGATTGAAAGAAGCCAGGTCTACTAAGCCAGTCCTAGCTGGCTTTGGTGCCCATCAATCACTTGGGACTGTGTTGAAGTGCAGGTGCACGTGCACCCAGCCCTTGGGGGTTGCCACACTTCTAGACACTTGAGTGACGCTGCATGGGATGATGAATGATTGTTGTTGGGGACATGTGTGTCCCACCTGCTATGTGCCAGGTGCAGTTCTGGGTGGTGTGCCCGTTTCTCCAGCATCCAACTCAGGGCATACTGCCAAGGCTGTTTCATAGGTGTAGACCCAGCACAGGGGCCGCTGAGCCAAGCTCTGTGGTGGCACGGAGCCACTGAGCAAGGCCGTCAGGTACTGGGGCATGGTTGGGGGAAGGCTTGTTTGTGGGTGTTTCCTTTCAAAATCCTTTACTATAGGATTTCAACTTCTTATTTTACAAAAGAGTTGATTTCTGTATGTAAGTATTTTTCTTGAATATATGTATATATTCTACATTTCATAGGTGTGCCTGTTTCCAGAAGAAAATATCAGATTCCTTGGAGCTGGAGTTATAAATGGTTGTGAGCTGCCATGTGGATTCTGAGAACTGAACCTAGATCCTCTGGAAGAGCAACCAGTGCTCTTAACCACTGAGTCATCTCTCCAACCCCCTGCATTATATATGTTTTGGGGCAGAGTCTCATTCTATAGCTCTGACTGCCTTGAATCTTAACTATGAAGACCAGGCTGGTCTTGAACTCAAAGGGTTTTACCTGCCTCTGCTTCCCAAGTGCTGGAATTAGAGATGTGAGCCACCATTTACAGCTTACATTTTTACTTTTTTTCGAGGCCGGGTTTCATGTAGTTCAGGCTGGTCCTGAAATTATATTCAAGGATGACCTTGGTCTACTGGTCTTCTTACACGTATCTCCTGAATGCTAGGAGTACAAGCCTGTGCGGCTCTGCCAGTTTACACCATACTGGGGATTGAATTTGGAGCGTTGTGCATGTTAGCCAGCGCTCTCTCAACTAAGCTATACCCCGGCTCCAGATTCCAGGTTTACAGAGGTGAAAACAAAGGCTGAGAGAGATTAAACAACTTATCCAGGGTTACGCAGCTGTGTAAGGTCAGAGAGGATGTGCGGACTTAGAGCTGTCTCACTCCTTGTCTCCCCAGACCTCGGCACATCTTAAACCAATGGCATCAATGTTCTGTGCATTGTCCAGCATGCAGGGACCCAAGAGCCCCCCTAAAGGCTGCAAGCTGCTGCCTACACAGGCCAGCTGGCAGTGTTTGCTTTCTAGGACTCCAGACTCTGCCTCCCTGTGTCCTTCACATCCTCTGTACTGAGTTGTTGCTCTCTCCACTGTGCCCCATTCTCCACACTTGCTCTTAGTTCCTGTGTTCCCTGATGGTAGGGGCTTGGCACCTACACATCTCCAAGGACAGGAGCTGAGTGTGGTGCCAGCTGGTACCAGGAGCCAAGTGTCAGCAACAGCTTTGAATCCCTGCTCCTGTTGGGCTGTGAAGGTTAGGGATGAGCTAAAGCCAAGTGTTCTCAAATCAGCCTCAGGTTGTGGCTGATTTATGACAGCCGGACTCATGCTGGACTCTCATTACACGCACTCAGTCAGTGGACTGAGGCAGACAATAGAGTGCTAATTGATTGTTATGTTAAGAAAAAAATCACCCTGGGGCATTTTTTTGATGCAGGTGTTTTTCTTGCAGGGATTTTTGAGCCTCTTTACCCTATCTGCCTTTCACCTCAGGGACCCAACCTTCTTTTACATTGTGTGGTTGGAAGGCTGAGAAGGCAGAGTGGTGGTGTAACTTTTCCTCTACCACAGCCTTGAAGCAGTTAGATGTCTCAAAGGGAAGCAGCCCCACGGTGGACCAGAGACCTCTGGATCCCTTCTCATCTTCCCCTACACAGCACACAACAGATCCTATATGCACACCCAGAAGCCTCAATCTCGCAGGCAACAGATCTCCTAAAGTTTTGGGCATTTAGTGGGAGATAGTTTTTCTATGGTAAGATCTTTGGTTTTCATTTTCTAGGGTCCATCTACCCAGCCCCTGGCTGTCTGGGAATGTGGCAAGCCTGGGTATTGGAATGACAAACCTGTCTGTTCTTTATACACAAGAGCAGTGCAGTGGGGTGGAGAGTCCCCAAGTGGCAGATGGGCAAGCAGAACCTTATATTTCCCAAATACACTATTTGACCTTGGGCTGGACAGGTCAGCTCACTGGCTGGCTTTCAGGAACAATGGCACTGGACTCCTGCATGTGGGGAGCTACTGTGTTCCCCACCTCCACGGTGGGGCATCAGTGGGTCATTTTGACATGTCCAATTTGTAGCATCAACACTTCATGCAGCCAGAGACAGCTTCATTATAACATCAGATATTTTTGTGATTTCCTTAAAAATCTCAATTACGTGGTCTAGCATGAACTATGCTGATGTCAGGGGAGTCATGGGATTTCAAAAGATTGGGAGCAATCACTAAAGTCTCCCCCTCTTTTCCTGTTCTTTAACTCACTGATCAAGGCACTGACTGATAGGTGTGCTGCCTGCCCTGGTCTCAGCCTTTCTCCCTTCTGAGCATCCTCCTCCTGCTCCCTGTAGGGGCTTCATGGAGTTGCTGCTGAGCCTGCCTCTCAACTTCTCTGGTTCCCTCTAGATTCCTTCTTTACCAGCATCAAACCCTATTCTGCCTCCATGTTACACCCACTGCCTTTCTTCCTGATTATCTCCAGATACAAAAGCCTAGTGCCCCCTCTGGCTTTCTTTGTTTTAGGGTGACCAACTCTGCACCTAGGTACCTAGGCTGGGAGCCTTGACCTCACCTCATATCCCAACACTGAGGTTCTGTCAGCTCCCAGACACTGGCTAGTTAGGAGCTTGTTTTTCAGACTCCTAAATGCTGTCTGGCTAGCCACCAGCTGGCCTCTGTGCTTGCCTTGTCCATTTCTCACGGCCAGGTTTCCCAAGCAAGAATCTCTCTCCCTCCCCTCTTCCTGACTCTCTAGTGGGCCCCACTGCTCCACGGATGCCTTATAGCCTCTCAAATCCCCTCCTCAGCCTCCAGATGGGTCAGACCTCCCAGCCTGGGGCACCTCCATGCCTCTTTTCTCTCCATCAGTCGTACCTCTTCCCTAGGTGGCAATTGCTGGGTTGTCCCCTGTTCCCCTAGCTCATACTCTGCACCCTGCTGGACCAGTGGCTTGTTCTGCTCTTCCACACACAGAGACTTCACACATCCCCTGGCACCAGGAGAGTAGAATGGTTTTCAAATCAGCAGATTGTGGCTCTTGATCTGGTTCTGCTGGACTTTCAGAGTCCAACCTGGTCAAGTCACTTAATCTTAGAACTGTCTCTGTGCAACAGATCAGTTTTAGAAGCAGTTAAAGGAGAATCTGTGTGCACCGATGTGCTTTGCAAGCAAGTACTTTGTTCTTGTGGTCTTCCCATGGATCGTGTGTTTTCCGGCCAGCCGTGGCTCACTGGAGCCAGTGCTCTGTCCTTTCGACTCCATCTGATCCACACTGAGGGAACATTCTACCCACTCCAGTTTGGGGAGGCCCTTTGGGAAGTGCTGTACTGTTCAGGTGCTTCATTAGCACACAGTGCAGTCCTCCCTCCTGTCTGTCTTGAGAAGTTCTACTTGTCTTTGTGACCCTAGGGGCAATGGAAGATCAAAGGATCACAGCATCTTGACCACCCATGAACCTGTCCATGGTGACGTTGGTACCTGTCTCTTCCCCAGGGCTTCGCTTTGTGCTTGCTTTCTACTTGTGCTTTGGTGTCTCACCAGTGAGAGTCCCAGAAGGTTATAAGGACCACCATAGAGGGAGCAAGGATACTCAGGGAAGGACGGAGCGTTGAGAAACGGTTTCTGCCTTGATTTGTGGTGGATCTGGGAATCAGAGAATAGCTGGTCTTAGCTGAGTAGCTTTATTCCAGGGATCAGTGTTCTCTGGGGTCAGGTAAGGCCAGCCACTGCCTCATCTTGCAATGGATGAGGGGTAGCAGAAGAGCTGGAGGCCTTGTGCGACTAGAGCAAATCCTTACTGACAGGAAGCAGTCTTCAGGCATGTAGAGAGTATTCTGGTCACCCCCCCCCCCCCCCCCCCCCCCCCGCATCTGTCTCATGCAGAGCCACCTCTAAATGCAACCAGAGGTGCCAGGGCTTTGTTGTTCCCAAGAGCATCCAGCTGGGATGCTTTTAGTTTGGGTGTGAGAACAAGGTTGGGAGGCACAATAGAGCTAGGATACAGAACAGGGATCTGCTCTTCTTGGTGCAGGCTCAGAGGAGAGCTGGCTTTGACTGAGTGACTCAGGAGAGCTGGTCTGTCTGCCTCCTTTCTGCCATCTGAGGGACTTATCTTCTCTTTTGAAAACAAAACCAGCGGGCTATTGGTGAGGTGTGACATCCTGTGACAGTCATATGTGTCCTTGAAGAGCCTGTACTTTGTGAAGTCTCTTCTTGTGTACATGTGTGCAGATGGGTGATGGTGAGGAGGGAGCACATAAGGTCATCTGTGTGTCTATGATGTGGAGGAGTGGGCATGCCAGATCACTTGTGCACTATACAGTAGAGAAGAGGAGGTGTGTCAGATTGCCTGTGCATTTGTGATGGTGAAAGGGAGGGCTATTTAATCACGTGTGTGTGTGTATGTGTGTGTGTGTGTGTGTGTGTGTGTGTGATGGTGATGAAGGGGCATATAAGGATCAATAGTGCATCAATCAACTTTGACCTTATTCTTTTCTACAGGAGACATGGGGGACAAAGGACAGAAAGGCACTGTGGGCCGCCATGGAAAAATTGGTCCCATTGGCGCAAAAGGTATTTGTGACATGTCTCTCCCTATATTCCCCAGTTAGGCTCAGGGTGTCTGAGAATAGCCACTGACTGGGCCACTTTGCCTGGAGCTCTTGTTTTCATGTGTCACCCTGATAAGCTCTGTCACAGTATTCTCACTCCAGGGAAACCAAAAGGATTGCTGGCTTTGTGAGCATCAGGGTGGGTGGAGTCACACCAGCCTGCAGCACTTATGGAGCAGAGTGTTTAACCTCCTGGGTGCTGGACCCAGATCCCAGATCTTCAGCTACACCTTCCCTAGCAAGCCTGATGAAATGATGAGAGACTTTCATGGTCAGGATGGGTTGGGTCTCGAATTCACCCCACCCGCTAGGTTCATTTTCCCAGTCTTTTGAGACTATGGAATGACTCTCAGCCTGAACAGGGCATAGGGTGGCACCAGCAAGTCTGAGATTGGGAACTCCAGTGTCAGGCAGCATGTGATGGCTGATGCTGCATGTGATCTGTGTAAGTTTATCAGGTTAGAACTCCCTCCCTGTGGCCAGGACATCAGGTACAAGAGAGTTAACAGACAGCTGAATGCTCTATTGTCCTGATTTATGTCCTTTGGTCTGCACTCAGGGAACAGACATGTTCTGAGCACTTGGACCGAGAAGGGGAACAAAATGGTCATGTAGACTCCTGTGTGATCTCATGGAGGTTGGCCTGTGGTCCTGTGGTGGGCTGGTTATGAGGAGACTGAGCTTCGGCAGCCAATGGCTGGTGAAGAGCCCTGCTGGCAATCAGAGGCCATAAATGAATTTGGCTTCGGTCTTCCCAGCTCTGTCTACTGGGTTCTCATACTGGAGCAGATTGACTCTTGGCCTTAAGAAGTCTTGGTTTGGAGTCTGAGCTGTGAGTTAGTTTGGCTGTTTTGTTATGATCCATGGAGCTGCTGCAGCCCTGTGCCGTCTTTTCAGAAAGAGCCCATTGACCCAGAGTGCTGGGAGGTGGACCCTCAGCTGTCTCTTCTCTGGGAAGGACCTGCTATCGGACACGGTCTGGATAAGCTCGGAGTGCTGAGGGATAGCTTCCTGATGTGCATGGAGTACTGAGGGATTTGCAGGCTACGAAACCTTTACAGAATCAAGATAAAGTATCAACCTCATAAAAACTGCCATTTCAACTGTTCCAGCTGCACAGTTCAGCGGTGCCAACACATTCGCAATGTGATGCAACTCTGCCCGTTGCCTCCAAAAAGACTTTTTATCGCCCCACGGAGATGCTGCACCATTAAGCAGTAACTCCCTCCCTCCTCCCCAGCTATGACAACCCAGAGTCTGCTTTTTGTCTCTGTGAATTTGCCCATCCTACGTATTAATACCATGACGTTTTGTTTTGTGGCCACCTTGTTTCTCTTAATACAATGCTGTCCAAATTCAGAGTGTAGCAGTTGTCAAAATTCCCCTATTTTAAGACTGAATAACATCTACTTCATAGATAAATCATGTTTTTGTTTTTCTAAGTATTCTGAGAATTCCTTCCCTGGGGAGACAAAAATAATGTCTTTCCCTTCTTTCTAAGGTCCCAACAACAAACCAATGTACTAGCCTACCAAATTTCAACCTAGAGGACAAATGGATTTATTGGGCTGCAGGGGTTACTTGCAGAACTATGGGAGACTCCAAAGCAGTGACACTGGAGAGTCACAGTGATGGAGTCCCCCCTTCTGTGGAAAGTTAACCTTTCTTAGCCTACATTCTCTGGTATTCCTGAGCCCCCAAGACTCCAAGGTCACACGAAGTTAGGCAAGAACTACATGTAAATGGCTGGCAGGGTTCAATGACCCTCCCCACTCTCCCATTAGACATGATCTGATAACATCTTGCAAGTTGGCACAACTAGTATGATGAAGATGGTGGGTGATTCGCTCAGAAGACTGTGTTCCTGTGCTACAGTCTCCCAGGCTGCGGACATTCCGGCCATCTGTTCCCATTGGCTGCTGTGGACAGTGCTGTAATGAGCAAGGAGAAGACAGAAGGACTGTGTATTCTTTTCTACACAGCATGTGTGCTGGGCACATCTCCAAGTCTCATATGGAGACTGGGACCACCTTTATTTGGCTTTGATTATTTGATTGGCTTTGTGTCTGGGTAGGACTGTCCTCTTGGGTCCTGGTCAGGCTGAGATTCTGATAGTCTTCAAGCCCCTGACAGAACACAGAGGAGTGAGTTGGGCAAGGGCTGCCTAAATGCTTCCCTCCTTATGCGGGTGGACTGTGAATCTGCAGATGTGGAGTCCTTCCTGGAGACAGTTCTGTATGTAGGGGTTCTAAAATGACTGATACAGGCATGTGCACACACACACACACACACACACACACACACACACACACACACACGTGCGCGCGGCTTGATCTTACAGTGCCTAGACAGCTCTATTGCTTTCATTGTGTTCTATACTATACATTGTGTGTGTGTGTGTGTGTGTGTATGTGTATGTGTGTGTTGAGATTGATGGCAAGGGTTAGGAGGCTTCACCTCCCTACCAGGAGATTAGGCAGGAGCCCTGGTGTTTAGGCTTCTGTGATACTGCACTATCTGGAGTGGATCCAGAGGAACTTGGGTCACAGCTTGGGATTATCAGTGTGTGAGTTTGACAAAGAAAACTTCCTGGCTCTGGCTGTCCACAAGCTTACCCCACTGCCCATTTTATGTTCATCTAGATTTTCCTGTTGTACTAAAAGACATAAAGCTGGCCTACTCTCATCTGCTCATGGTGTTAATTAATCACACAGTGTTGCCTGTAAAATACTCCCCGAAGGGAGGAGTCAGAGCTAATCTAAAGTATGTCATTGGCTGCTCCCCCAAATCCCACAAAATGCAAGTGCCCATATTTATAAACAGCCCGAAGAGCTGTCCATAGAGCATGGTGATGGGGAGTGATGGGAATTGAACCCAGTACCTCAGACATGCTGTATAAATATACACTGAGCTACATCCTCAGCTTCAGTAAATACAATTTTTAACTTGACACATTCTAATTCAAGGGATATCCCTTGCCATGGACCGGGTTTCAGCAGAGAGCCCTAGTTCCTTGGGGTGATGAGTTCTGGCCAGGTGTGCAAGGAATTCGGCTGGTGATAAACAGACACTACACAAAGAAATGTGCTATCTGAAAGTGTTTCTTAAAAATTGCATGCTACTTTTACAATCATTGCAAAAGAGAGATGAAAAATCTGGCAGCTCAGTAGTTGAGGTACATCTGAGGCCATCTAAATAAAACACACTGGGTCTAAAACAGCAGCCATCTCCTCTGGACTGGTGCCCTGCCCCTGGGCTCTGAGCACGCTCAGGCCGCATGGGCCCTGCCAGAGTCCTGGGGGACTGCTGGTATGCCAGCCAGGAGGACAGAGGCTCAAATCTCGAATCCTCAATGCTGAATGCAGACTGCACACAGTCTCTCTCTCTCTCTCTCTCTCTCTCTCTCTCTCTCTCTCTCTCTCTCTCTCTCTCTCACACACACACACACACACACACACACACACACACACACACACACACAAATTCTCTGCTCAAGTTCCCATCCATCCTGGGTAAAACGCCCACTATGCTAATCTTTTGGGCAAGTACAGACAAGTCTATGTCTCTTGCTAATTCCTAGGAGTAGTTCAGCTGCAGTACTTTACTGAGAATGAGGATTCTAGTTGACCTTGCCCTGGCATAAGTCTCCCATTCTGTAAGCTTCAATGCCTTACCCACAAGGCTGGAGGCAATTAGTCTGGGTGGGTAAATTCCAAGCCAGGGTTTGGCTAAGATGTTGGAGCATTGGTAAAGGTCAGAGAGCAATGTTCAATTTTGTCTAGCTGTTAATAAATCATATCTTGGTGGGCACCTAGCACGTGAGTTTGCAAGGACATATTTGGGCTACCTCTGAGTTAGGGGTGCCAGGCGACAATGCGGGGGCAGGAGACTGACTTCCTTGAAGTTTTCACCTCAAATACTGCTGTCATGCAAAGTGTGCATGGCAATCCCACCCCCCATGCTAACTTTAATTTTTCTTTTTGTCTCTAGGTGAAAAGGGAGATTCTGGTGACATCGGACCCCCTGGTCCCAGTGGAGAACCTGGTATGACACAAAGGACCAGAAACTTTTAATAAAATCAATTAAGTTTGTACTTAAAAAACAAACTGTGGGGCTGGAGTGGTGGTCCAGAGAGTAAGAGCACTGGCTGCTTTTCCAGAGTACCTGGCTTCAATTTCTAGCAACCACAATACTTTGGAACTCCAGTTCCAGGGGATCAGATGCCCTCTTTTGGCCTCTGGGTCATTGTAGACACACATAGTGCACAGACACAATGCAGGCAAAACACCCAAACACAAACACACCTTCTCAAGGTTGTAATTCATCTGTAAAGCTTTACACTCTGTGTGGTAGGCTCAGGTGTACCTGTCCTAAATGTTGGGACACTCATCTCCTGATCCTTCTTTCAGTAGAATATGCATCTGGAGTGTGAGAGTGTGTGTGTGTGTGTGTGTGTGTGTGTGTGTGTGTGTGTGTGTGTGTATACCCTTCTTTTCCAAAACCAGTCCTGTGCATAACAGGTTGCTTCTCGTAGGTATTCCATGTGAGTGCAGTCAGCTGAGGAAGGCTATTGGGGAGATGGACAACCAGGTCACTCAACTGACAACTGAGCTAAAATTCATAAAAAATGGTACGTTGGGTTGAGGCCTTTCCCTTCCCTCCCCAGCCCCTCCCCCTTCTCCCCCAAAGCTGGACAGCAGTGGCTTCCACGTGTGGCTGCTCAGCGCCCACCGGCTGCCCTGCCCTGCCGTGCCCGTGGCTATGGTGTGGTGGAGTGCTTGTTGAGTTTGTTTATAGAAATGCAAGTGCTGGCCTTTCAGCACTGCCCTCCCCTGCAGCTGTTGCTGGTGTGCGCGAGACTGAGAGCAAGATCTACCTGCTAGTGAAGGAGGAGAAGCGGTATGCTGATGCCCAGCTGTCCTGCCAAGGCCGAGGCGGCACACTGAGCATGCCCAAAGACGAGGCAGCCAATGGCCTGATGGCTTCATACCTGGCACAGGCTGGCCTGGCCCGTGTCTTCATCGGCATCAATGACCTGGAGAGAGAAGGTGCTTTCGTGTACTCGGACCGCTCCCCCATGCAGACCTTCAACAAGTGGCGCAGTGGAGAGCCCAACAACGCCTATGATGAGGAGGACTGCGTGGAGATGGTGGCCTCAGGGGGCTGGAATGATGTGGCCTGCCACATTACCATGTACTTCATGTGCGAGTTTGACAAAGAGAACTTGTGAGAGCCGAGAGGGAAGACGGCCATCTGAACCCCACCTTTTGTAGACACCAGCGGCCACAAACTACCCCTGAGCCCCACTCATCATGTCTGCCAGTTCCTCTCTGCGTGGAAGTGTGGGGCCTCATTGACAGCCGGAAAGGCTGTTTGAGCCATAGGAGGGGATGTTTCTGGTGCTGTTCTGAATAGGTGGCGTATTATCACCCATGTCAGATGTTCATTATGGATAACCACGCAGAAGGATGGTGTGAGGATCTTGTCTTGCTCCGTCCACAAAACATAGTAAATGTTGCCGCAGCTAGCAAACAGTGGCTAAAAGGGCAGGAGTTGCCACCCACCCTATAAACTACACAAAAAGTGCCCAGGTGGTGACCAATGTTTCTATAGGTTATGCTATCACATAGATTCACTATTATCCAGGTAGGAATACTGTTGCTCTGCTTCAAATCCATATTTCAGGAAAACAAATAAATCCTCTGCTTTCTGCTATGGAATATGCGCTGTTTTTTGTTCTATCTCCTTCATTAGCTGTGTTATCTATTGATGTGGATAAAGCAAATCACCATGAAATACAGTGAGCTAGAATACTTATTATCACGAGGAATCTGTAGGCCAGGGATTCAGGCCGGTCTGTCACAGTGAGAGCTGTGTCACACCATTGATTTGGTAGGGTTCCACTCCTCTGAGGCTATAGAGTGGAGAGCCTCCGTTTCTCACTGGCTGGTGGGGAGCAGAGGCCACCACAGTCTTTGCTGGGAGCAGATCCCTCTAAAGCACAGCTCAACCGGGTAGGGTGCAGTGATCAGAACAGTCAGGGGAGGGGCTGGGGGGAGCCCTGGAGACCAAAGCCACACCCATCCTGATCTGACCTCGGGCCTCAGTCTTTGTAATGTTCTGCTTATTATAACAGTCTCCAGCCCACCTATGGGAACTCTGGGGAGCTTGAATAATAACCTTCACTTTCTCCCTTTTATGTGTCAGAATCTTTAGTAAAAAAAAATAAAAATAAAAAAAAAAACTTTAACCCTTCACTTCCCAAAGAAAATATATAATCACTTGCAACCCAACTTGGGATGGGGAAGAGAATGAATTATGGATATAATCACTTGCAACCCAACTTGGGATGGGGGAAGAGAATGAATTATGGTAGCAGCCTCCTGGGGTCTTTCTGTGTGTCTTCTAGGGAGGTCCTTGCTGCTGTATGCTCTGTATAATTTTATCTCTCTCTCTCTCTCTCTCTCTCTCTCTCTCTCTCTCTTCCCCTCTCCCCCCCCCACACTTGTGTTTTTGTTTTTTTTCATGGAAGGATTTAAGACAGGATTTCTTGGTTTAGCCCTGGCTATTCTGGAACTTGCTCCACAGACCAGGCTGCCCTCAAACTCTCAGAGATCCCCCTGCTTCTGCCTTTCAAGTGCTGGGATTAAAAGCATATACTTCCACAGCCAGGTTGGATAATTTTCTTCTATTGGCGTGTGTGGGCAGATGGAGGAGAACTTCCTGGTCATTGATCCCAGAGCCTTACACAGGCTTTACCTGCTCCATGGAGGCTTAGACCGCTCCATGAAGGATGTTTGTATATTCAGCTAACTTGGAAGATGAAGTTGGTATCTCCCTTGTATCTCATTCTTACAGCTGCAGAAGAACGATGGGGTGATGCTGGGAGCCCTTGAGCATGTTCCTACTGTGGTGTCCCAAAGGAGGCATCTGCCTCTAGGGGAAAGGGTATGCATGTTGTTGCTCATTACGATGGATCCAGGTCCCTAGAGTCAACCCCACTGTATGTTATTGCTGTGAGTGCTAGTTCCATATGCTTTACTTGAGTCCTTGTAGAGATGGAGTGTGGCTGTGAACAATGAGGTCCTTTATATCCAGGAGTCTTGTGCTTCCTGTCAATATTCATGATGCTGAGAAGGCTGACATGGTGGCTTGGAAAGGTGCACCTCAGACTCTCATATTTTTATTATCTATCTATCTATCTATCTATCTATCTATCTATCTATCTATCTATCTATCTATTAGCTATTACATTCCCACTTCACTTTCCCCTCCTCAGTCCTTTTCTCCTCTCAGTCCCTCCCTGTCACCTCCCCTCTTCTTCCCATCCCATCTACTCCTCCTTTCTCTTCAGAAAAGGACAGGCGTCCCAAGGATATCAAACATTCATGGCATGTCAAATTGCAGTAAAACTAGGCACCTTCATTCCTATTAAGGCTGGACAAGGCAACCCAGCAGGAGAAGAGCATCCCAGAAGCAGGAAAAGAGTTAAAGATATCCCCTATTCCTACTGTTAGGAGTTCCCCAAGAAGACCAAGCTATACAACTGTAGCATGTGTGCAAAAGCCTAGGTCAGATTCATGCAGGCTCCCTGGTTGGTGGCTCAGACTCTGTGAGCTCCTATGAGTCCAGTCCAGGTTAGTTGATTCCGTTTCACAGTTCTTGACATAAGCTTTTTGAAATTTCTTTGGATGCTTCTTCTGGCACCGTGATAGTATTCGGCATTCTCTTCTAAGTAGAACAAACTACATCCCCATAAATCTAGTGTCTGATTGCAAAAGCACATCACAGTTAAGCGGCTTGACTGTTGGCATTCCCTTGTAGCAGGCGTGGAGGGTCATTGGCCTGAGGACCCAGCCATTCCTGTTTGGCCAGTTATATGCAATTCCGTTCTAATTGCAAGTAGTCTTAGGGTTTCTGGGGAGAGCTATACTGTGTGCTCTGAGAAAAGACCAGGAAAAGGGGGCTCCATCATCTATGCTGGGTGCACACTGTCTAGTTTGGCTGTTTTAGGGTCACCTATGCTCTTGCACCTAACCCCTCACCCATTAAATTCATTAGTTCCCCAGCATGAACTTGGGTGGAGCTGAACTTTGCCACTGGGATCTTAGATGAGGGTGGAGGGCCGGTGTTAGACATTCCCTAGCTTCCCCTTCACACCAGGGAGAAAATTCTTGTAACATGTGAGCTGAGAGGTTCCTGGTTTGTTCGGGAGAGGAGGTTCCTGTCTTTGTAAGTGGAAAAGCAGGATAAAGCAAAAGGTGCACAGATGCTTATCTGAGCCCCTGACTCATGGGACAGGAGGTCAGAAGTCACCAGTCTGCTGCTGCTTCTGTCTAACTTCTGACCTGGAGAGACTTTCCTTTCTCCCTGGTGGTCCTTCCCTTTGGCACCATCCCCACCAGTTCTGTTGATCTGTGTGACTTTGTTGCTTGGCCTTTCTTCAATGCATGTTCTGGCTCTGGTAGACCTGGCTGCTCAGCATCACAGCTCCACCCTTTCAGAGTGAGCCAAGAACTGGGGGATGATGCCCTGCCTGGGAGACAATGCTATAGGCAAGTCCTCAGAGATGTCAGTCTTGATTTGGCATAGTTGAGGCTGTATGCGTTTTCCCAAAGGAAGCAGAGCTCCCTACTCCCCCATGTTGTGTTCATTGGAGTGTCCTTCAGAAAAGGCAAAGCTAGGCTAGAGTGCAGCTTGTGTGAGCACTTCCGAGTATATATGTGCACATTTTGATTCTATATTGGTAGGAGGAGAGGAAACCCCCTCTGGTCTCTGAATCTACCTTGCCCTATGTGTGGCTTCCCTGGTTTGGCTTCTCTGAGGATTGACATCCTAGACTGGACTTTGGGGATCCCCTCTGGGCTTCTCCCGGTGAGCTATTTCCACAGATTCGTGCTACAGACAGTGCTGCACTTGCATACCAGGCTCCTCATCATGTGGACATGTTGGACATTATCTGAAGGAGAAACCAACCAGGAAGTTGAACTCCACAGTTAACGATTTTGGTTGGCAACTCTCAGTTCAAGCCTGGTAGCTTCTTTCTGCTGGAGAGGCGAGAGAGGGGCTGCTGAAGGAGGAGCAGAAAGCTAGGAACTCAGGGCGAAGGTGCCAGGGAGCGTTCATGGATGGTCCAGCCTCATCCTTTATAAGTCTGCCTCTCAGCTGTCAGCGGGGAAGAACAACATTTTTCTCCATCTTCCCTCTTAGGGAAAGAGTTGGCTGTGTAGTGGTTGGGCTGCCTTCAATGTGCTGAATAAACCTCTTGACATAGATGCCAGTCAACTGGGAAAGAGACTCTACCCAGGTTGAGTTAAGCATCCACCGTATGTGAGCCTGCTCTGCTCAGGGTCGGGGTTGGGGATGGGGATGTTTTCTAAGGCAGATGACTCTAGAGAGCACTAGGGAGGTGTCTACATCTCCCTGCTCATATGTGGCATCTGCTGCCTATGAAATCTTGTCCCATGTCCACCGATCCTGGAGGTGAGGGTGAGCCTTGGAGTCCTCAGAGTGAGAGTGCTACCGTTGAAGTGGATGGAGAGTCACCAGGGAAGGCCTCTCTCTAGCCTAGTTCTCAGTGTTCCAGGAGCTGCCTGGAGAATCTCGATCTTCCTGTGCAGTGGGATCTGTCTGCCCTCCCTTCTCTCCTACCCTTCCCTTCTCTGACATGAACCCCTTGTCCTCTTGAAGTCAACTTGAGCAAGCAGTGGTATGTTCACAGCAACTGGCCTAGTCACACCCCAAACTGGGATGAGACATTTCATATACATGGTGGGAACTGGAGTTATTTAAACTTTTTAGGTCTAGGATTCCTCATTTGAGGGCCTCGTGAGGACTTCATGGGACAGTGCAGGTGGAGTACCCAGATGACGGAGTACTGAGTACTTAACACTATGGACATGTGGAGCACCCATTGAGAGGCAGTGGTGATGATAACTTTGTACAGTCTTGTCCTGCTATGGGTATGCAGCAGCATCTAGGACAGCGGTTCTCAACCCGTGGGTCGTGGCCTCTAGGGTTGTACATCATATCTTACACTACAATTCATAACAGTAGCAAAATTACAGTTATGAAATCACAACAAAAATAATTTTACAATTGGAAGTCACCAATAAGGAACTATATTAAAAGGTTGCAGCAGTAGGAAGTTTGAGAACCACTGGTCTGGGATGTCTTACAAACTTACTCTTACATCCCTAGACTTGCAGCCACATAAATACCTAACTGGAACGGAAGGTGGACCAGAACTCTGCTCTGCACACTGCCTCCTACCTTATGAGAGATTATAAGTAGTTTCCTCTGTTAAGCTCTATTTAGGGAAATTTGTGTGAATAAAACATAGCAACGGCGTTCTAGCCTTGTTTGTACCTGGTAACATTACAGTGACTGTTTTGAAGCAGATCAGGCTGTGTTCTGACTGAATTCTGTCCTGAATTTCCTTCCCGAGGTTCAGGAGGGAACCTCGGTTCAGACCAGGGATGGGAAGGTTAGGTGGGGGGCGGGGCTGGCTGCGCAGCAGGGACGTGGCGGCTCTGGCGGGAGCCGAGATTCATTAGGTGCCGCAGTGAGGCGTGACCGGAAAGCTGGCGTGGGTGTCCTCTTTAGAATCCTCTGAGGAGCGTAAGCTGAGATAGATGAGCAAAAAGACAGCCTCGGGCCATGGGTCAGGGATGTCAATCCATGGTACCACACTGCCACCCAGTGGGAAAGATGGAGAAAACCAGGGAGGTTTGCAGAGCTGGAGGAGTGCTGGGGTACTTGCAAATATTCTCTGGTCGGTTGGTCGGTCCGTCGGTCCGTCGGTCAGCCGGCCTGCCTGCCAGCCTGTCTGTATCTCTCTCTCTCTTGTGCATGTGTGCAAGAAAGAGGGAGAACGACAGAAAAGGAGGGAGAGGGAGAGTCAGTAAGAGAGAGAGAGACTGGGAGAGGCAGAACAAAGAGGGGCAGAGCAGTGGGGAAGGAGAACTCTAGCCTTGGAGGGGAGGCCAAGGCCATGGTGCGCTTCTTCAGAAAATGGCGCCATCCATACCCTCTGTGGTCTTCCACCCTCAAAGGACCACTGAAGTGTGTTTGCACAAGCCTAGCAGCCATTTAAGCAGAGCAAATGTAAAGCTAGTTAGGAAAGCACTGGTCAAGGCTGTAGGTGGAGGGATGTGGCATGTCTAGATGCCATGGCCAGCACCTTGAAGTCCCAGTGCAAACTTCGACCCAGGCTGAAATCCCGGGAGAGATGGATGTAGGGTATTTCTGCTCTGTCAGGCTCAGCTCCATCAGTTCTTTCATGGGCAGCCATTCACCTGGCCGCATCTCCAGGCTTGGCAGTCACTCTCCTCTCTGCCTACACATCACACGGTGACTGAAGGATGTCTGGGAACCCTGCCAGCAAATTCTGTTATTGTGTGCCCACGGGGGAATGTGGCCAGGAGGAAACTGAGCCCTGCACTCTCCTAGTTTGTGTCTCTGTTGCTGTGATACCACCACCACCAAAGTTAGCCTGAGGAAGAAAGGGTTTATTTGGCTTACAGGCCGCAGTTCATCATGAGGGGAAGTTAGGTCTCAAGCAGGAACGTGGAGGCTGGGAATGAAGCAGAAGCTGCGGAAGGGTTCTGCTTTCTGGCTTGCTCCTGTGGCTTGCTCAGCCTGCTTCCTTACATAATGCAAGACTACCTGCTCAGGGGTGGCACCACCCACAGTGTGCTGACCCCTTCCACATCAATCACACATCAAGAAAATAACCCGCAGACTTGCCTACGTGCAAATGTGACAGAGGCAACTCCTCAATTGAGATCTCAGAGAATTCTACTTGGGGTCAAGTTAAAAACACAATCAGACAACTAACCACTGACCCAGTCAACAGGTTCAACCCAACTCACTTCAACAGACCTAATCCAAAGCGGGTGCTACTTAAGCTGTAACTAAAAAGATCGGTCTGGTAAATCCACGCAGAAATAGATTGTTGGGAAGCCATGGGAACAACCAGAAGCACCAGTTGTGGAAGGAACAAAACCCATGAATCACATTGCATATGGATCTGTGTGGGTCCCTCGGCTACTGTGGCTGTGGATGCTGTTGCCAGGCTGCTGAGGCTGTTGCCATGGAAGCTGGCATACTGATGTGCCTGTACATCACTGCCTTCCCACACAGAGCCTACAGGCAAATCTGTGTGTCTGGGGACCTGGGGTGAGGGCCACGCTTGATGCACAGATTGTGCACTGCACAAGTCCAAAACAAAACAAAACACCTCCCCACCCCAACCAGTCAACCTGTGTGCATCTGTGCTCTGGAGGCAGAGGTCCTGGAAATGTATGCATTATACAGTTTTTGCTTTGGAAGGAAAGTCCCTAGTGAGATGATGGCATCTATATATTCAACAGTCATGTGTAGATGAGCTTTTACTGGGTAACATCACTCCCAAATCTTTTCTTCCTTTATTCTTTGTGTGTGTGTTTATGTGTGTGTGTAAAGTAACCTTAGGTGTTATTCTTTAAGTGCTGTCTACCTTGGTTTTTGAGGCAGCCTCTCATTTGCCTGGAGTAGGTAGGCTGATTACAATTACCACCACACTTGGCTTTGGAGAAAAAAAAAGATTTAAAGAGTTTATGTATATGGATGTGTGCCCAATTGTGTATATAAGCACCACATGGGTGCAGGTGTCTATGGAAACCAGAAGAGCATGTCAGATCCTCTAGAACTGGGGCTATAGGTGGTTGTGAGTTGCTTGATATGGATTCTAGAAACCAAACCTGGGGCCTCTGCAAGAGGAGCTAGTACCCTTAGCCAATGATGCACCTCTGTAGTTATTGGATTAAAAAGCAAGGAGGATCTCGGTCTTGAACCCATGTCCTCATGCTTGCAAAGCAAGGATTTTACTGAAAGAGTCATTGCTTGTGTTCCTGTAGTGACTTTAAACACAAACCATTTACTTTAGTTCTAAATTGTGATTTTTGTGGGTCAAGGGTTGGGGTAGACGTCAGCAGTGATTGTCTTAGTGAGGGTTTTACTGCTGTGAGTAGACACCATGACCAAGGCAACTCTTATAAGGACAGCATTTTAACTGGAGCTGGCTTACAGGTTCAGAGATTCAGTCCATTATCATTAAGGTGGGAACATGGCAGCATCCAGGCAGTCATGGTGCAGGAGGAGCTGAGAGTTCTACATCTTCATCTGAAGGTGGCTACAAAAATACTGACTTTCAGGCAGCTAGGATGAGGGTCTTAAAGCTCACACCCATAGTGACACACCTACTCCAACAGGGCCACAACCTTCTAACCTTGGGCAGAGCATAAACAAACCATCACAAGGACCTAGGACACATGGTAGCTCACAAACATCTGTGAGTCCAGTTGCAGGGGATCTGAAACCTTCTTCTGATCTCCACAGGCACCAGGCAAAAACATGATATATTTACATACATCCAGGCAAAACATTTACACACATAAACTGAAATTGAAAAAAAAAAAAAACCCAAAACAACACAATTCTCAGGAAGCTCCTGAAGCTTACAGGATTCAGAATCATCCCCCTCACCTCCCCCCCCCCCAGTCCCAACACACATCAAGCAGTAATAACTCCTGGGGAGCGGAGACTCTGCAACTGGATGGAGCTGTCTGCAAGTCATAAGAGTTGGGGGTGGGGCGTCCAGGAATGCAGCTTCTATAGGTCGTCTCCATGCTGGGGTAAGCTTCCAGTGATGTAGCTGAATTTGAGTCCCTTGTGTTCCTGTGAGAAGCCCTTCATTCATGCTCTGTAACTAACCCCAATAAACTCACTGGATCACTAAGACTTGAGTGGAGTTGTTTCTTTTGTCTGTCATTAGTAACAGGTATCAGCCTTTTGTTCCCATCTCCTCAGGAAGTGCCACACAGCACTGGGTCCTTTTAGAGTCTGCCTGCTTTCCTTGGCTTTGCATTTCAGTCATGCTCGATGAGGTGGGTAACATGTGCAGAGTGGAAGGCTTATAAGACAATCAGAGGAAGAGGAGGTTCCCAGAATTGCTTAGCCACAGGAGCACGATCCAGGAGATCTCTAGCCTCTCACACGAGTCCCAGAAGATGGTGGTGGATACTGCCTAGGCACTGAGTCTGTGTTCTCTCTCTCTAGGGGCAGAGCATTCTGCAGCCTGCTAGAAGAGAATTGTCTTCTAGCAGGTGCCTCCACAGTGGGGCAGATGACAAGTTGTTTATTTGAAAAGTAGACCTTTGGCAGCATTGGATCCACCAGTGAGAGGGTCTCATCCTCCAGACAGGGATTCGCTGGGCCACATTTTTGAGCTGGTACTACTCGGCCTCAATACTAAGCTCTGGTGGGGTCTTTGTTATTTTCTCCCAGCAAGCTATATCTTGCTCGCATTGCAACTCTTTACACACTCCCACAATCATTCATCTAAATAGCACCTATTACCCGGTAATTAATCAGATTTATAGATTTTATAATAAAATCACGGGGGCTAGAGAGATGGCTCAGTGGTTAAGAGCACTGACTGCTCTTCCGTAGGTCCTGAGTTCAAATCCCAGCAACCACATGGTGGCTCACAACCGCCTGTAATGAGATCTGATGCCCTATTCTGGGGTGTCTGAAGACAGCTAGAGTGTACTTACATATAATAAATAATAAAATAAATCTTTAAAAAAACCCACAATTTACAAGATGCCAATACAATAATTTTAGAACCAAATAATAAAGACAATATTCTAACCCAATTAATCTATTTTGTAAGAACCTGCTAGGTTGTATAACCTCGTGGGGTCTGGTTTGTCCTCATCATCTGTCTCCATGATGACGTCTTCTCCTGCTCTTCACCCCTCTCCTCCTCCTCTCCTGACCTTTTTCCTCCTCCAACTCTAGCTCCACCTCTCTATTCCTGTCCAATCACAGGCCTGCCACTGCCCTAATGTGATTGGACAGAGAAAATGCTGTAGCACTTCACGAGTATGTTTTTGAAGGCTTGAAGGCATTTCTAGGGACGGCTGACTAAAGGGGAGACCCATCCTGAATGTGGGGGACACCATCTCTTGCGAAGTCCTAGATAGAATGAAAGGGAAAAAGGCCTTCAGGTACAGGCATGCACTCTCTGCTCTGCTCCACCGTGCTTTCTCCCATAAAGAACTCACTTTTGAAACTCTGACCCAATGTAAATCTTTTCTCTCTTACCTATTCCAATATTTGGTCACAGCAACGTGAAGCTGACTACTACAGTGGGGAAAAGGCCCTAGAACACAGGTATCCGGAGAATAAAGTCACATTAGATGGTTTATTACAGCTAGACGCTGCGTCTTGTGTTCCTAACGAATTCTACCTGGGAAGGGAGACGGAGGAGGAGCACGTGGAGCCTTCAGGCCATTGGAAGAACTGAGTGCAGAGAAATGGGCTGAGTGTATGCTGGCTCCGCAGGGACAGTGGGCCAGACTTTCACTTGCGCTTTTGTTTCTTCAAACACAGAAATCGTGAGGCTTTTGCTTTCGGTGCCAACTTGACTCAGTCTACAATTACTTGGGGGACTAGAGATTTTCACTAAAGGAATGTTTACAACAGAATGCCCCCTGGACATGCCCGTGGGGGATTGTTTTGCTTTAACTGTTGTGGGGAAACCCACCCTAAGTGTAGGAAGCACCTGTTGATAGCTGCCCAGATAAGGACGTGGAGAAAGGCTAGCCTAGTTCTTCTCCTGGCTGGGCCTTCAGTCCTATTGGTAAATTCATCTGTCCTTTAATTGCCGCCGCTGCCGCCGCCGCTGCCACTGCTGTCACTAATAGCTGAACCAGCTTCTTCTGGTATCCAACGATTCTAGGAACCCTCCTGGCTGTTGGTGCCAGGTAGGGACTGCTGAGTCCCTATCATGAACCGAGTAACCACCAGATTCTCAGCCTCTCTGGTGTGAGACAGCCATTGTTGAACTACCCAGACCATATTGTGTCAGCCAATCTACTTTAATTTATATTAATTTCATTGGCTGTTTCACTAAAGAACCTTGACAAATATAGGTTTGGTGCATGTGTAGGAAAGGGCAGGTTGACCCCTGGAAAGGGAGTCAAGAAAGGGAAGGAGGGGTCTGGGATGGAATATTCTGGGACAAAGCTGGCTCCTGAGACTTCAGTTCTTGTATCTCTCTGCATTTCCGTTTCTCATCTGCAGGGGGTGGGGACCGGGGGAGGTAGGCATCTGCTCCCAGGGCGTTCCTGCTATGTCTCTGAGCAGCCACCCAGGTACCTTCCTCTCTGGATGGGGCTCTGGGTGGGGGTGGGGTGCACGGAGCTGGGCTGTGCAGCAACATAGAACATTACACGGATGGATATTCTTCTCAAAGGTCCCTGCAGTTCTTCACATTGCCTTAAATTTTGTGTACATATGCATTATCTGTATTTGCTGAATAAATAAACAGATGCCTTGAAGAGATACAATGTGAATTCAAGGCCACAGCTGGGTGGGACCATGGGACAGTGAGGGTTTCAGCCATCAGGGAGGGAGTAGGGTAGGATTGGCTTAAGGCCCTGGGATCAGTAGGATTATATATGAAGAAGGGAACAGACCTGCTCCAGCCACGGTCCCTTGGTCTCTCCAGGGACAAGCTGTTCCTTCGGCTCTATTTCCTATAGCCCTTGTGACATCACAAGGGAAGGTTCTCTCTGTCCTCTATAAATTCTAATGTTGCTGATGTTAACACTTCAAAGCACTGGACTGTGGGCAGTGAGAAATTCAATCCTGAACCCTGGGATCTGGACCCTTGGGTGAGGCTGCAGATCTTTTTATTATGTTGAATAATTTGTTATGTTTGATGTTGGTGTTGCCAAGGGAATGAGGTGGGAGAAGGGAGGATGAAGTCCAGTCTCCAAGAACACTAGACCCTTGGTTGGGGGAAGATAGGGAGGTGGCCCTAGGCGCTATTATCAGTATGGAGTTCTAGGGCCCAGCTAAGGACTGAGGGAGGCTTCACATTCTTGCTCTAGTCTTTGTCCTACTGGAGTTTAAGTCAGATGACTTTTGTCTTTTAAAACATTTAAACATGGCTAGGCTTGGTGGTGTACACCTTTAATTCTAGCACTCAGCAGGGAGAGACAGGCAGAGCTCTGGGAGTTCATGGCCAGCTAGTCTCCAAAGTAAGTTCCAGGCCAGTCAAGGTTACACAGAGGGACTCTGTCTCAAACAACAACATCATCATCATCAACAACAACAACAACAACAACAGCTCATCTTAACATTGAGCACAGAGTGAAGCAAGTCCAATGCTATGTTTTAAACAGAAATATGTCCCCCTCCGTAGTCCTGAATCTGCATACTGCATACTTGTCCCAGCTGGCCATACTGTTTTAGGAGGTTATATAGCTTTGGGATCTAGGGCTTAAGTGGTATCCAGGATGCAGGGCTATATTGAATTCAAAGAGACACAGGTAAGAGCAGAGGCAATCACTCACTATGTAGTGCGGACTGGCCTTGAACTCATGATCCTCTTGTTTCAGCCTGCAGAGGGTTGGGGTCCTCAGGGTAGTTGCACAGGTGCACACTACTGCACCTATGCAACTCTGCTGGTCTATGGCCAGGACTCTCTGTTGCCGTGACTCCTCAGACTCTACCTTAGCTCTCTCAAGCTTTGCCTCAAATGAGCAATGCCCTTCTTCAGTTCACCCCAAAGTTCATTCTTCTGGCGTTGCTTCTCTAGAACATAACAGTAATACTCTCTGGATTTCTTTTTTTTTAACATGGGATGATTCTAAGGCCAGGGTAGCCTCCTCTACTTCTGGGGGACAGTCCCTCCCCAGCTTCTCAGACTCACATGTGGCATGCTCTGCCTGTGACACTTCCCTTAGCAGAGGACCGCCTTAGTTACTGGTCTGTGTAAGCTCTTGATGGCTGGGGGTGTACGTGGGCAGCGGCCAGGACCAACTTCAGCCTGCTACTGGGCTTAGGGGTGGCTGCTGCCTGGTTTCAGTAGCAGCATGGTGTTTAAACAGATGTCAGGAAGGGTCACAGTAGACTGCCATTTGGGCTTTCCTGAGAGAGGGGGAAGGGAGGAGGGTGGGAATTTGGAAGGGCTAGAGGAACTATAGATGTCTCTCTCTCTCTTGGACCTTAGCTGATTCTTTTATTCATTCTTTGGTCATATTCCTCCCCACAGCATCCTCTCTTGTCTCCTCCTTCTCACCGAACGACTTCTCCACAAGTCTCCCTCCTAGTTTCATGGCTTCAAAAATGGGTCATGCGTTTAATTAAGATTGTTGGCATGAGCACTTGTGTGCATGTGTGTGTATGTGTGTGTATTTGTGTGTGAATGTGTACATGTGAGTGTATGTGTGTGAGCATATATATGTGTGTGAATGAATATGTATATGCACATGTGAGTATGTGTATATGTATGTATGTGTGAAAATGTGGGTGTATGCATGTATATGTGTATAAGTGTGTCTCTCTGAATGTGTATGTGTGAGTATGTGTGTGTGCATGTATGTGTATGTGTGTGAATACACAAATGTGTATGTGTGTCTGGTAAGTGTGTGTAGATGTGTGTGAGTGTGTGTATTATTTTCTTGAGCAAGGGAAACATTGGTGGCAGCACTGAGGAATATGACTCCCCTCTCCTCTGCCAACCAGAGAAAGAAAGGAAGAAAGAGAGAGAGAGAGAAAGAGAGAGAGAGAGAGAGAGAGAGAGAGAGAGAGAGAGAGAGAGAGAGAGAGAGAGAACCAGGAGACCAGACAATAAGGACACAGATAACTGTGGGACCAGGACATCTTTCCAGAGGGGGAATGAGACAGAGTCAGCAGAAACCATCACACAGTGGGGCCAAGTCAGCAGGAAGATAATCAAGCAATGTTGCACAAGGGAAATATGGTTTATCTCTAGAATATTACAGAGATAGAATACAGTGGCCTTGGGACTGATATTATAGCCCCGTTCAATGAGAAGCGTTGGGTTTTCAGGGTCTGAAGGCATAGCTTCCCCAAGGCCCTTGCCCCAGGCTACTACTGGCTGTTCCTTCTCTATATCAGGGCCTCAGGGAAAGCCTTGGACAGCCCAACCCTCAACGGGTGGGATCCTGGCCCAGAAGGGCTTTCAGTGCTCCTAAGACAAACATGGAAGATAGGACTCTTTGGCTAAGGAAGCTGACAAGGTTTGGAAACTCTCCCTGCATCCTGAAGCTCTACGTGTTTGCAGATCTTTATTTTGGTAACAACTTTCCTTGGTTGAGTGTTAATTTTGAGGGTGTTTTGTTTTTGTTTTTGTTTTTTTGTTTTTTTGTTTTTTTGTTTTTTTTTTTTAGAAATCCCAGTGTCTTTTAAATATTTTTTTTAATTTTCCTTTTAGCATTCTATATAGACAGAGGTAAAAGAAAATGAAACATAAATGTAAAAAGTCTTAAAGATCCCATCTGTAATGTAATGTAATGTAGCCCTGGCTGTCCTAGAACTCTCTTTGTAGACCAGGTTGGCTTTGAACTCAGAGATCTGCCTGCCTCTGCTTCTTGAGTGCTGGGATTAAAGGCGTGTGCCACCTTTTTTTGGTGCCTTCTGTGGCTGTGGTTTGGGGTGAGGGAGGCTCACAACTCTATGGTGCATTTTCTTTCTTTCTTTCTTTTTTTTTTTTAAAAGATTTATTTATTTATTTATTTATTTATTATTATATGTAAGTACACTGTAGCTGTCTTCAGATGCACTAGAAGAGGTCATCATTACAGATGGTTGTGAGCCACCATGTGGTTGCTGGGATTTGAACTCAGGACCTCTGGAAGAGCAGTCAGTGCTCTTAACCGTTGAGCTATCTCTCCAGCCCCATCTGCGGTGCATTTTCTATTCTAGTTTTGGGTAACATGTTACTCTTTGAAAGAAAAAGAATGAATGGGCGCATACAAGATTCAAAGTAGACTGCATTCTTCATTCTCATGAAGAGCCTGATGAATCTCCAGGGCTCAGATGACTGGGCTAGCCTTGAGCTCAGGGTCCCTGGAGGATCCAGGAATGCTGTGGTGAACAGCACCACCTAGTGGCAGCCTGGCTGGGCCGGGACTCCTGGCAAATGCTTTTTGGACTATGTATGCTTTCCCTCAGGCCAGGGACATTCCTGGCCGTCGAATACCAGAACCTCAGCAGCTCCCCTTGTTCCCTGGTGTGAGATAGCAGGCTCTGCCACCCGAGAAAGCATGCAGTAGGTGCATCTCACCTTTTTGGGCTTCAGTTTTCCCACCCGTACAATGACCAAGCTGGGGAGGAATATTGATTCTCAGCCCACCAATCCCAATGCCCACCAACCAGCCTTGCCGTGTGCGTGCGTGCATGAAATTTTGTTGGTTATTTAAGGAGCATGGCCACCGTACTAGTGACTATACATACAACTGAAGAAAATGTCTCTCACCACCCCAGAACCAATTAACTACCTAATAGAACCCCAGAGGAGGGCGGGGCCTCACGATCCATCTCCGTTCCTTGGCAGAACATTTTTGTCCCATTCCCGTGCAGCTGCTGTGAGTTCATAAGTGCAAGGGCTACGCCAGAAGCAGCCCCTCATCTCTCTTTTCTCTGGCTCTTAAATTCTTCCCTCCTCTTTCACGATGTACCCTGAGCCTTGGAGGTGGTGACATTTATTGGCTGTGCACTCAACAGACACTTGTTTCAGACCAGTTATGAGCCTGCAGTAACCATCACTCACCGCAAAAGAAGCTTTTTGGTGGGCTGGAGAGATGGCTCAGTGGTTAAGGACACTGACTGCACTTCCAGAGGTCCTGAGTTCAGTTCCCAGCAACCACATGGTGGCTCACAACCATCCATAATGGGATCTGATGCCCTCTTCTCATGTGTCTTAAGAGAGTAACAGTGTACTAATGTTAAAAAATAAATCTTTAAAAAAACAAAAACAAACAAACAAAAAAGAAACACAAACAGAAAAGAAGCTTTTTGGCCAAAGCTGATGGCAGACATAATGATCTATCTCTAGACATAATGATTTAGAAGGCAATTTGATGGACACATTTTATTCATTAGCAAAACAACAATAGCTTCCTCCAGGGCCTGTGGCCTCCCAGCCTTGGGCTTTTGACAGGTTTAGAATACCAGACATCAGTTCAGTCCTCTGAGCTTCAAACACAATAGAAAAGCAGATGACATCCCTGTAACAATTGCCTGAGTGGGCCACCCTGTGGATTCTGAGTGGGCACCCTGGGGTGGGGCTTGGGATCTGAAGCTTTAAAAGCTCAGAGGTGGTCAGAAGGGACACACCAAGTGGAGAATGCAGCACTGTCAGCACTCACCCTGCTCAGCGTTCACCCTGGTCAGAGTTCACTCTACCCTGATGCACCATGGGATGCTGAGGACAGGCAGGGACTGCTGTGGCTTACTCTGCATTGAATGGAATATCAGGTTGAGCCAATTCTAGAAAGACTCTTTTTTTTTTTTTTTTTCTTTTCGAGACAGGGTTTCTCTGTGTAGCCCTGGCTGTCCTGGAGCTCACTCTGTAGACCGGGCTGGCTTCGAACTCAGAGATCCGCCTGCCTCTGCCTCCCAAGTGCTGGGATTAAAGGTGTGCGCCACCACTGCCTGGTGAAATAAGCAATAACCTTGACCTGGGTTACTCCATCTTGAATAAATGCCAACGAAGAGTGACTGTACACCTTACCGAAGTTAACAGCTACCATCTGCCAGAGCACCAGGAAGCACAAACTGATAAATGATTCATTTGTGCCAAGAAGTAAACCTGAAAAAAAAATTCAAATCATATCATAAACACAGACACACTAGCTTATCAGTCGTACCAGATGGAGCCCCTCATGTGGGGCTGTAAAGAGGAATCGGCCCAACACCAAAGTGTGGCAGGCATGCTAGCTAGCTTGTTACTTGTATTATCTGGGAAGATTGCCAGAGTGCAAGTCTCCAGCTTCTGGCATGGGCTCTGGTGCGAGTGTCATTTCTTAACCTGTTTCAAGCTGCCGTCTTACTCTAGAAATTGTATAAATGCCTTTCATAGTGTGGTTGGATAAGAGGCCTGGGATATCTGTTTTGTTTTTGGGGGAAATCACCCACACAGCCATTCCTTGTAAGCTGCCTTTTGTCTGGGCATTCAGAGCTCAGGGATCAGGTGGTTTCCTGGGAACCTTCCTCTCCCCTCCAAATATCCCAGTGCTGGCAGATCTTGGGTCTGGTCTGTTTACAAGCATCTCTCTGAATGTGCTTATCCACTCCTCACAGTGTAAGGACACCTCCTTTCTGATAGGTACAATGCCTCTCACCTCTCCTCCTTCGCAATGGTGTGCCTGCAGAGTCACCAGCTGAAGGACACTCACTGCCTGCTCTTCATGGCTTGCTCTCCACTTAGTTCCTAAATCCTGTGAACAGGGTACTTTTTGCCAAGACTCCCCCCTCCCACTATTCCCTCCCTCTCTTTCCAGGGTCATATGTAGCTCAGGCTGCCCCTATATTTACTATGTAGCCAAGGATAATCATAAACTTTTTATGTCAAGTGCTAGGATTGCAGTCATGCACCACCATTCTTGTTTTGAGGAGCTGGGGCCCAAACTCAGGGCACACAGTGCCAAGTCCTCTATCAACTTAGTGACATCTCTTCACCCATGCATTTCTTGCCTGAATTCCTATAGTATTCTATAACTTTTGATTGTATCTAGTTCAGCTTCTCCTCCCTGGCCAATGACCAATCTACAGTGCACATCTGACTGTTCTTCCACAGCTAAAAAGCATCTAATGAAACATTCTTGACTGTGGAAACATATTCAGGTCCCCAGCATTCACCTTTGCTACCTCAGACTCTGGTTCACTCGCTGCTCATGCCTGGAATGTGCCTCCCCATCCTTGGCTTGGTCAAGGGTGTCTGTGTTGGAAAGGTTTTTTTTTTTTTTTTTAAATTAATTAATTTATTTATTATATGTAAATACACTGTAGCTGTCTTCAGACACCCCAGAAGAGGGCATCAGATCTCATTATGGATGGTTATGAGCCACCATGTGGTTCCTGGGATTTGAACTCATGACCTTCGGAAGAGCAGTCAGCGCTCTTAACTGCTGAGCCATCTCTCCAGTTCCCGGAAAGGTTTTTTTTTTTTTTTTTAAAGGCTTTGAAAATCCATTAGTAAAGTCTGATACTTGCTGAGGTCATTAATGAAAGGGAACTAGCATAATGGTTGCTCTCCTATAATACATGTGGAAATGATTAGGACACTTTTGCTGGTGGTAGAAACCTCTGTGGTGTGCAGACTTACCTTGATGCCCAGAACAGTAGTTACCAGCCTCCTGTGTGTTCTAGACACGTGTTACAAACACAATGAAGAAGCTGAATTTAAATGACACTGGACTTGAATTTCAATGCTACATGAGTCATCTGGTTCCCGCTGGGACATCATGCTGGGTACCTAACCCAGGAGGCCTCCTCTGTTTAATTCACATCTTGGCTTAAAGACAGAGCAGTGAAGACAATTGGAGTGACCACAGGGGAAAGCCCAAGTTTACCCTTCTTACCACTTGTCCCCACTGCTGTGACTTGCTTCCGGAGTTGAACATTCTTTTGAAACTTATTACCACAGGGAGCCACTGGTGAATTTTACAAGGGTCTGTTAGTTTTCCCTCTTCTCCTTTTTATTTTGGGCATAGGATCCTATGTAACCTAAGCTGGCCTTAAAGGTACTATGTAGTGGAGGATAGTCCTAACTACTGATCTTCCTGTCTCTGCTGGGATAGAAGGTGTCTGCTTGGTTTATGTGGTGCCAGGATCGAACCCAGGGCTTTGTGAGCCCAGGTGAGCATTCTACTAACAAAGCCACCCTGGCTACTTCGCTTTTTCTCCATGTGACACATTTTAAACATGCATGAGTAGCAGAACTTCCCTGCAGATGGAGCTTTGCCAGGGGAATGATGGAGAGCTGAATATTTCCCAGAAGTGACCATGAGGGTCTCTTTATAGCTTCTCATCTCTAGTGAAGCTTGTAGGCTGGAATAAATGAGCAGATGACAAATCTCAGAGAGGCGAAGGACAGGAGAAATCACTCCCTCTGTTTAATTTACTGCTACTCATTTAAAACATATTTTTTATAATAGCTTTAAGAATTTCTGCAGTGGTTTTTGGGGTGTATTATTCTGTGTGTGCACACAATCACATACACATACATGCACGTGTGTACCGGCTGTTTTATGTGTCAACTTGACACAGGCTGGAGTTATCACAGAGAAGGGAGCTTCAGTTGGGGAAGTGCCTCCATGAGATCCAGCTGTGGGGCATTTTCTCAATTAGTGATCAAGGGGGTAGGGCCCCTTGTGGGTGGTGCCATCCCTGGACTGGAAGTCTTGGGTTCTATAAGAGAGCAGGCTGAGCAAGCCAGGAGAAGCAAGCCAGTAAAGAACACCCTCCATGGCCTCTGCATCAGCTCCTGCTTCCTGACCTGCTTGAGTGAGTTCCAGTCCTGACTTCCTTTGGTGATGAACAACAACATGAAGTGTAAGCTGAATAAACCCTTTCCTCCCCAACTTACTTCTTGGTCATGATGTTTGTGCAGGAATAGAAACCCTGACTAAGGGCTGGAGAGATGGCTCAGCGGGTAAGAGCATTGACTGCTCTTCCAGAGGTCCTGAGTTCAAATCCCAGCAACCACATGGTGGCTTACAACCATCTGTAATGGGATATATCACCTTCTTCTGGTGCATCTGAAGATAGCTACAGTGTACTTACATGTAATAAAAAATAAATCTTTAAAAAAAAAAACCCTGACTAAGACAACATGCATACATACAAATACATGTGTACACACATGCACACATGTGCACATATACACAGGGCTGGGAAGGGTGTGTCTGCTGAAGGTGCTAGCTGCAGAGTGCAGGGCAGTGCTTTGCTCAGTAAAACTTCCTGGACGGTTTCTCTATTTCTAGTGGGGGTTGTTTGTCTTTAGGATGTCATGTTGTATTTCAGGTTGGCATTGAACTTACGGAGCCTAAGCTGTGCTTGATCTTGCAGCAATCTTTCTACCTCAGTCTGCTAGGGATAATGGCTTGAGGCACCACACCCACGGGTGCATAGTGGAGAACATCACCAGGGCAGAAATGTGACCTGGGTTTCTCTTCTCAGTCTCTCTCTGTCTCTGTGTGGTGTAACAATCTGTACAACTTTGGGTGTGTCTGAGAGCATTCTAGCACCCACAAAAGTGGGGAAACACACTGCAGTGTGGTCCCTCCATGAATCCTCCATCTGTATTCGCTCATGGTTGATAAGTCTCACCAGTTCATTTCCCTCCCTCTTTTTTTTTTTTTTTTTTTTTTTTTTTTTTTTTTTTTGAGACAGGGTTTCTTGATAGCCCTGGTTGTCCTGGAGCTCACTCTGTAGATCAGGCTGGCTTTGAACTCAGAAATCTGCCTGCCTCTACCTCCCAAGTGCTGGTATTAAAGGCGTGCGCCACCACTGCCCGGCTATTTCCCCCCTCTTATGTTGGAGGCGGTTAGGTAGAGCTCTTACCCTGAGTTAGGATCCACTTTGCAGGCTGACCTCACACTTCCTCCTCCCTTCCTCAGGCTGGATTTGACTTGAGGGAAGAGGAAGGGGATGGAGGCATTTTAGGTTTTGCTCAAGTCCTAGGGAGGATAGTATGCCACTGATGGGGGATGAAAAAGCCCATGGTGAGTGTGGGTGGTTTAGGATGGCTCTGGGTTGTAGATCTCCAAAGGGAATATGGTTTGAGCTGGTGACCTGTTGCTTAGGAGAGCGGTGACATGGAGATGGGTGGATGTGACTGATCAGAAGCCCTGAACCTGGGTAGGGTTTCCTGGGAACGAGAGGAAATAAGGCCATACAGAGACACTCTTAGGGATTGATGGGTTACCCCACATGGAGAGCAAGAAAAGAGCCAGCCTTGGAAGATCATAGGAACTGCCTTCTAAGGTGAGGTGCTCACGCACCGGCTATTCTTGCTTTCTCTCTGACTGACTGTAGATTCTGAGCACATGTGTGTGTTCACGTGTATGTGTGTGTGCACATGTGCACATGTGTGGGTGCACACATGAATGCCAACTTTGGGTGTCAATCTTCATGTACCATCTTCTTTCTTTCCTTCCTTCCTTTCCTTCTTCCTCCCTTCCTTCCTCCCTCCCTTCCTTCCTTCCTTCCCTCCCTCCCTCCCTCCCCCCCTCTCCCTCTCTCCCTTCTCTCTCTCTCTTTCTAAATTTGGGGTCTAGGAATTGAACTCAGGTCCCCCTGCTTGCACAGTAAGTACGTTGCTAACAGAGTCATCTCTCCAGCTCTCCAGGGTAGACTCCAGGAGTGCCATTTTCTTAAATATGTGTCTGTTTCACTGGAAAAAGCGCTGCTTAATATTAGTCACGTTTTTGTAACTTCCAGGCAGGGTGGACCTCTCACACATTTAATACACCTCTGTGACTGATTTTATACCAAGCCCTTAGATGTGGTTTGAAGGTGAAGTGTCCCCTCCAAGCCTCATGCTTTGGCCACTTTGTCCCCAGCTGTGGTGTGACTTTGTGAAGTTTTGGAGACTTTGAAGTAGAGGAAGGAGGACACTGGAGCAGGGTCCTCAGGGGAATGTTACTCCCACTTCCTGTCATAGTTTTGTGCATCTTGAGCCATCATCGCATAAACCTCTGTCACATGTTCCTGTGCCTTGGTCTGAGTGAAACCTGGAGGCAAACCAAATCTTAGACTGTTTCTGACAGGTGTTATACAAAGTCACTAATGTCTTACTTTTTATATCATTTTCTCTGTTCTTGCCAGGAGCAAAAAAGTAGGACTACAAGGGCCACCCATTAGTTTAGGGACAGGGAGGCCCTCAGCACCTTTGGATCCTCTCTCCATTTTACCATGCTTTCTCAACTTCAAAATAAGAGAGGAGTTAGGCTCCTTGTTTTCCTGGTGACAAGTGTCCTCCAGGCCTGTGGCCTGGTCTCTGGCTGAGGCAGCATCTGCCCAACTGTGCATGGCCTCCACAGTAGGCATGCCTCCTGTTACATCTGCTGCCTGGTTGTTCTAGGATATTATTAGAATGCACTCAAAGACAATTAAAAGCAAGTTGTTCTTTTTTAAAGTTAATGTTTCTCCTTTAGGTAATTGTGGTGATTTGAATAAGAATGACCCCACACCCCTCCGGTCCCATAGGCTCATGTATCTGACTGCTGACTCATCAGGGAGCCGCCACTGTTTGAGAAGGATTAGGAGGTGTGTCCTTTTAGGAGTAGGTGCGGCTTTGTTGAAGGAAGTGTGTCACTGGGGGTAGGTTTGAGATTTCCAAAGCCCAAGCCAGGCCCATTACATTTCTCCTCTGCTGCCTACAGATCTGCATATAGAGCTCTTACCAGTTTCTCCAGCACCATGTCTGTCTGTGTGCTGCCATGCTCCCCATCATGATGATAATGGACTGAACCCCTGAGACTGTAAGGAAGCCCTAATCAAGTATTTTATTTTACAGGAGTTACTTTGGTCTTAGTGTCTCTTCACAGCAATAGACAGGTGACCATGACAGTAATCTATACATAACGTGGCCTAGTGTGGCCTTGATTGGGATCTGCGTGTTGAGTGGTGTTTATTCTTACCTATCTCTAACTTCCTGTCTGATTTGGTTGCTTAACTCTCACCAAGGTGAAGAACAGTCCAGCCCTTTGTTGCCTCACGTCTGAGGGCCTCCAGGCATGGTTTTCGAGACCTCCTTACTCCCGAAGCTTTCTGGCTGGTCCTGCCTTTCTCAACTCTAGGAAGCATGGCTGACACTCCAAAGGAGGGAAAACTGACCAGATTTCTGGACTTTACCCAGCTGATTGATTTGGCCTCCGAGTGCGTGGGAGGAAAGGTAAGCAGGGCTCTCAAGGGCAGGAAGTGGATGTCAGGTTCAAACACTGAGGGGCCACTCAGGCTATCTTGACCCAAAGTAAATTATAGTCAGCCTGAAGTAGTCAGCTGTGGAGGAGGCCCAGCACTGCCAGCGTTCTGAAGAGAAGAACTGAATCCTGGGCAATTCTGGGCTAGGGCAGAGGTGCTTATATGTGTGATGTGGAGATATGTGTCCAGGGGTATGTACGTGTGTGTGTACATATATGCATGTGTAAATATGTGTGTATACATGCATATGTGCACATGCATGTGTGGGTATGTGTACATGCATGTACACATGTATGTGTGCATGTGTTGTATGTGTATATAAGACATGTGTTCACATGCATGTGTGTACATGTGTATATATATATATATATATATATATATATATATGTATACATACTGCATGTGTGTTAATAATGTACATATACAGAGGCCATAGAATGATGTCAGGTATTCTGTCACATTTCACCTTAGTCTTTTGAGACAGACTCTCTCACTGAACCTAGAGATTGCCATTTTCCAGATATTCTGGCAGGCAGTGAGCCGCAGAAATCCTCCTGTCCCTTCACCCTTGCACTGGGTTGCAGGCCCACATGGGCCACACCTGGCTTTTACATTGCTGAGAATTTGAACTAAGCCTTTATGTCTGTAGTGAGGACTCTTACCCACTGAGTCATTTTTCTTATCCCCTATTTGTTTTTAAAGATGTTTGCTTTGCACTTGTGCAAAGTTCACTATTCCTCTGTGCTGTTCTTATTTTTAGAGTGGAGCACAGTTTCCAAAGTCTCCACATTCCTACTACAAACAGGTTCTAAAGGCCTACGAGCCACATGGCCATGGTTGTCATAGCAACAGCCTTACTTCTATGTATTGATTTTTTTATTAGTTACTTTTCAAATTGTTATGATAAAATACCCGACGGGGGCGGGGGAGGTTTGTCCATGATGTCAGGGAGGACTTCTGGGGATCTAGATCCTTAAGGCAGGGTAGGGAGGGCAGCAGGAGTGGGAGGGAGCGGTTCCCATTGCACTTACAGTGAAGGAGCAGAGCAGGTGCCTAGCTAGCTGGTTCATTTTCACCCAGTGGTCCACAGCATGCTTTACTCAGGGAGAAAGTGCTGCAACTAGTGTGCAATGTAGCAGTATTCAGCCTCACTCAGAAGTGTCCTGGTGACATCACCAGGACAGCATGCTGCACCACCATCTTCCTGAAGCCATTTGTAGGAAGAATGGTGGCCTCAAAGCTGAGGTGTGACCCAGTGAGCATTGTTTTCCTACTTCCCTCCCTCCTTCCTTCCTCCTTCCCCTCGTCTCCTCTTATCTCCTCTTCTGTCTATCTGTCTCTCTGTCTTTCTTCTGTCCTTTCTCTTTCCTTCTTCTCTCTCTCTTTCATGTGTGTTTGTATATATGGACATGTGTCTGTGTGCAAGAGTGTGTGCCCTCTGGTGTGCACAGAGGCCAGAGGAGGGAACTGGATTTCTTCTTCTATCCTTCTTTACCTCTTTATAAAAGAACCCCAAGGCTAAAAAAGGACACACAGGTTTGGTGGGTAGGGAAGGAGGGGTGGATCTGGGAAGAGTAGAGAGAGGGAGGGAAGATGATCAGAAGGTGCTTGTACAAAATTCTCGAAGAACTTTATAAGAGCCAAGAGCCTGAATGACAGAAGCGGGTTTATTTACATTGCATAGTGAGACATTAGCATTTCCAGAAAGAAAGAATGGGAACAAATGATTGAGGAGGAGGCAGGCTTGAGACCCAGGTGCTTATAGAGCATTGCAGGGGAACCCACTGTTTTTTCCCTCAGGCGATTCCACACCTTCTTACTGCATTCCCTAATGTTCCACTAGAGGGTGGAATAAAGTGTGTTTTAATTTATGGTAATTTCATTCTTGATTTCCCTTTCTTCTCTTTGTTCAGGTTTTGTTTGCGACGGATGACTTTTTCGGTCCCGCGGAGAATCTCCTAAAGGTATTGCTACAGGCGATCTATGCGGAGAGTGATTGGCTTAGCTGAAGCTCTGCAGCAGGGTACACCGAAACCCACTGGCCTGTCTGGGACAGAAGCTTGTGTCGTGCACTGGGCAGGAAGGATGAAACTATTGGAAACACTCAAATCAGCAGCAGCTCCCAGGGAACCCACAGGGTCTGGTGGAGCCAGGAGAGGAAGGGGGGGCCAGGTTGCCAGAGGAGAAAAAAAAACTCATTGAGTTTTTATGCCTTTTGATTCATGTGGATTCCATACCCTGGGGTGGGAAGAAAATGGACACATCTTGATATTTGGGAGCATCTGTCTGATTGCAGTGGGTAGAACATTCTTGGTTAAAAAGTAGACGAGTGGGCTGAGTTGCTTCACAGGCCTGAGGACCTGAGTTCAATACCCGTAACCCACGGTAGAACCAGACTCTTGAAAGCTATTTTCTGACTCCGCACACATGCCATGATGGCACACCTCTACCACATTCACACACACACACCATTAGTAATAAAAATAAAGATTAAACTGTGAGGACTGGGAGATGGCTCAGTGGATAAGGTACTTGCCGAATTTGCCGAGTGCACAAAGAAACCGGTCACAGCACTGCTTGCGCCTATAATCCCGGCACTGGGAAAGTAGAGACAGGAGGGTCCTTTGCGGCTTGTTGGCCAGCCACTGTAATTTAATTGGTGAGCTCCAGGTTGTGTGAGAAATCCTATGCTAAAAATAGGTGGGGAGATAGTTAAAGAAGACATGAATGTCTATCTCTGGTCTTTCACATGTAAGCCTGTGTGTATAGGCACATGCGTCTCTCACATACCTACAGGCAACCCCCAAAGTAGATAGATACAGAGATAGCCCTGAAGACCCTACTGTATCGTCACCCATGTAGGCATGAGGGCTCTGAGGCGAGGAGAGGGAGACCCAGGAGTAGGTCAGTGAGTGTGACTGCATTGCCCATCAGCCTCGGTTACAGACCCCTAGAGATTAGAGGTGAGAGGCCTCTAATCTCAGGACCTGGTTGAGCTCAGAGCAAGCTGACTCACAGTGCTGTCATTGTCCATATATCAGCTTACTTATTACTCAGGAGAAAATGAAATAAAATGAGACTAGAATGAAGGCACCAGGGAGTTGGGTAAGGGTGTGTGTCTCTTCCAGACACACATTCCAGGAGCATCCTTGAGAATGATCTGGCCACATGCAGAGCTCATGCAGGTGTTAGGAGCTCACAGGGCCTGAAGGCCACATGACACACCCAGAAGCCCAAGCAGTGGATTTGGGTAGGAGGGTGAGAACAGGCCATTATTTCTTCTATTTTACATTGTACTGTATCTGTGAGCATGCATACAATGCTCTCACACCAACACACATGAGCATATCTAGTCACATTTAAAACATTAGGCATGGGTTTTACATTTTCCCATTATCATCATCATCATCATCATCATCATCATCATCATCATCATCATCATCATCATCATCAACTAATCTATTTTAAATCAGAAAATCTCCCTCGTAGCCCAGGTTTGGAATTGATTTTATATAGCCTAGGCTGGATTCAAGCTTATGGCAGTCCACCTGCCTCAGCCTCATGAGTGCTGGGATTATAGGTATGCCCCATCATGCTTGGTGATTGTTTTCTCCTTTTTGAGGGAGGGAGGGAAATAAGGATGGTGAGGGAGGGGAGAGAAAGGTGGGGAGGGAAAGAGGCAAGTGGTCAAGCTAAGGGCTTTTTTCTCATTGGTCATAGGCCACTCCCCACCCTTCTCTTGGCAGATTGGATGCTACCCAGCAGTAGATTTTGTCATTGTTTGGTGTCAGAGCACCACACACAAGAGACATACACAGCAAACACAGACCTACAGATTGGAATCTGGACATTTAAGATCAAGGCTGGCAGAGTCACTTCACTGTGTCCTTGTAGGTGCAGGGCAGAGAAAGGAGGGCAACTCTTTCTAGGGGACCCAGCCCTGTCATGAGGGATTCGGCCAGTCAGTTTTCAACCCTGAGAGCAGACAGCGTATCAGAGAGGAATCAGCTTTTAAACAGGGAAGGTGACTTCTACCTCATGGCTTCAGAGTTCTCACCCATGGCTTCATGCCCCGTTGCTTTGTGCCTGTGGTGGCACAGAACATCATGAAATGAGTGTGAGGTGGAGGCCGGCTCACCTGAAGGCAACCAAGGGACAAAAGAGAAAGGGCCTGGGCTTTAGCACCTCCACCAGCACCTCCAGAAGACCTCTCTTTAGGTACTACCCTATTAACATGCAAGGCTGAGGATTAAGCCTTTGTTTGATACCTGGGTCTTTGAGAATGTTTAACATCCAAACTATAACATGTTCTGCCTTTGTGACCAAATCGCTCACCCAAGCCCTCACATAGTCTCACCAGTTCATGGGCAGAGGGCTTCGACACAGGACATAAACATTCAGTCCATAGCAGAGAAGTCTGATGTATCTTACACTTTAAAGCAATTGTATCTATAAATATATAATATGCTTTGTAGTTCTTAATGTTCTCATGTCTCGGTTCCTGGCACTCTGGAACGGTGCACTCCTCACTGACTGAGCATCTGCCATGGTCCTTGCAGACCCAGGCTGTCCCTCTTCACTGCTGAGTGCCTGTCACTGTCCCTTCTCCTGTCCATGCACATGTGAGTGGCTCACATTGAACTATGTGCCCTTCACTGTAGAGCGGGATCTGGGCCGTGAGAGAGCCCCAGGGCCAGCTTAGGTTCTTTATTCAAATATGCAACCGTTCCCCTTTCCACAGAGTTCTTCTCCCTCCTGTCACCCAACCTGGAGTGTGAGGACTTTGGAATATTTTAGATGATTAGATCAAGGATGATCCGTAATAAAAGCAAAAAGGTTGCCGGCTTCCAACTCTAAGTAAACATGGGGGACTTCTTATGCAGCCTGGTATGTTTCAGTGGTGGTCTTTGTTGGGAGACAATGCTAATACCAGCTGCCTTTGACCAGTGAAGGAAACGGAGGTAGAGAGGGGCGGGGGGTGAGCCTGCCCCACAGGCCCTTGGCTGGGAGCTCATGGAATGCTCTGTGAGAGGTTGTCCCTTTATCATTTCGATGTGCTCCATACTCCGCTGAGGCTACGTAGTTACCCTGGTTCTCCAAGATGAAGCATATTGCTCAGTGGTTCATTCTAAGAGCCTGAGCTGGCATCATTGCCACTGGGAATCCTTGCTTTCCCACCATGGTGGCACAGTACCTACAGCACAAGGTCATCCGTGTCTATCCTGACCTCAAGCTTCCAGAGGTCTCTTCCATGACCTGGCCTGGTGACCTGTTCCACAATGCCTTTCATTGCCTTGGAAGTGTTCCATTTTACTCAGTGTCTACCTACGTACAGCAGACAGGTAGCATTCACGGGGCCTGCGCGTACTCTCCCTTGTTGCTGATAGTGGTTCATACTGTGGACCGAGGCTCACAGACAAAGAGTTTAGTTTGCTGATGATACAAAATATGGAGACACCCTCTGATCTGGTGGGCATGAAGGTGGACAGACACTCCCAGTGAGTCCTTGTGTGCGTTCTCTGTCTATCTCTTTGGGACATAGCCTGACAGGTTGGCAACCCAAGCTCTTCATGAATGTTAACATCCCTTGTCCATCTTCTTAGAGCAATAGTCCGAGTTTTAAGGAACATGAATACACCGAGTCTGGGAAATGGGTGGACGGATGGGAGACCAGGCGTAAACGAATTCCAGGTAAGGAGGGGGTTTGTCCCACACTGTGCTTGGTGGCTGCTTGGGCTGAGAAGGAGGCCCAGTTGGTAGAGAGCTTGCCTAGTGTATTAGTCAGTTTTCAATTGCTGTCATAAAGTAATCTGAACAAGGAAACTCATAGAAAAAAGTTAATTTTGCACTTAGTTTCAGGGGGCGAGAGTCCGTTATGGTGGGGAGGCATGGCAGCAAGAGGCAGCGGGTGGCAGGAACAGGTTCCATCTGTAAAAGCATACACAAAGCAGAGAGTGAAGCTGGAAGTAGCTTCAATCCCTCAAAGCCTGTCTCCAGGGACATACTCTCCTAGCAAGGTCCCACCTCCTATGTCTCTCCAAATATCACTGCTAATTGGGAACCAAGTGTTCACATATACGAGTCTATAGGAGATACTTCCCACTCAAACCACCACACCTAGCATTCAGGAAGCTTTGGGTTCGATCCTTAGCACTTTATAAACCATGCGTGGTGGGGCACACCTATAATCCCAGCCCTGGAGGTGGAGGCAGGAAGATCAGGAGCTCAAGGTAATCCTTGGATTACCTCTGTAGAGGTAAAACTTGCTAGTTTGAGCCCGGACCATGTGAGACTCTGGAGTAGTGGTGATGGGCTCTGCTGTGAAGCCAGTGTCTTGAAGGCTTGGTAGGTAGGTGTCTTAGGGTTTTACCACTGTGAACAGATACCATGACCAAGGCAACTCTCATAAGGACAACATTTAACTGGGGCTGGTTTACAGGTTCAGCGGTTCAGTCTGTTATCATCAAGGCAGGAACATAGCAACATCCAGGCAGGCATGATGCAGGAGGATCTGAGGGTTCTCCATCTTCATCTGAAGGCTTCTAGAAGGCTTCCAGGCAGCTAGGATGAGGATCTTAGAGCCCACACCCACAGTGACACACCTACTCCAACAGGGCCACACCTAATAGTGCCACTCCCTGGAACAAGCATATACAAACCATCAGAGTAGGCATACTGGGGCATAGGTGGAATGGAGGATGTAGGGAACTCTGAAGTAGTAGGGAGTAACTGTGTAAAAGAGCCAGGCTGGCAGAATTATACACTACCGTGGCCACACTGAAGCTTTCAGAAGCGAATGTCTTCCCTGGCTTAGAGTTGGAGAAATGAACCTTAGAGAGATCCATGATTTGTCTAGCACAGTAATGGGAAATGAGGGATTTGGAAGGAAATTGAAATTGAGTTGGTCTCTGAATCCTTTTTTTTTTTTTTAAGAAATTAGAATTGAGGACCCTGTGAGTCATGGTTGTCCTTGTTGTTCACATTGTAATTATCCTGAACATGTGCTTCCGTGGTGGAAGATGGGGCCTCATAGCTGCTGTTATTCCCCAGTGGGTCTTCATGGGGTGCTTGCCTCATCTCCCATGGGATTTCAAGGATGCTCTCATCCCCTCTGGGCCCCCATTGGTGTTCCTGTCATCCTCATGAGCCCCCATTGGTTTTCCTGCCATCCCCCATGGGACCTCACAGGTGTTATTGTTATCTCTGTGGGACCTCATGGGTCCTCTTGTCCTCTACCGAATATTATGGGTATTCTTGTGGTCCTTTTGTACAGGTCATGACTGGTGTGTCATCCAACTGGGAATACAGGGCATTATTCGTGGTATCGATGTGGACATTTCTTACTTCTCAGGAAACTATGCTCCTCGCATGTCAATTCAAGCAGCAAACTTGAGTGAAGGTATGTGGGAGCCACTGACCTCAGAGAGGACTGTGGGATGGGAGGCTCCTCTGATTCAGCCTGATGCTCATCTTTCTGTAAGAAGCAAATGTGCCAATGCTCTGAGGTTGCCGGGCTGTAATGGGGCCTTAGAACTAGGGTTCTGGTGGGCTATTCTGAGGTGATGTTCAACTTAACAATGTTTGCTGGCCCAAGATAGTGGCCATTAATCCCCACAATGCTCAGGTCTGCAGAGGTGCCTCCTTGTGCTCTCTGTGTGGGGGGGAGCATTTGCTGAGCTGGTTGCTGGGGAGGGTGGTTCCAGTGGGCTGTACCTCAGAGGAACCAGAGCTAAGGTAACTACAGGCTAGGAACTCCAGCCCACTCCCAGCTACCTTGGCAGCTCCACAATGCATCAGCTCTGGGGCTCTAGCTCATTTCTAGCTATCTAGGGGTCACCACTGTGCAGCAGCTCTGGGCTTCTTAGGCAGGCCCCCTTTCTACCCTTGGGAACACTGGATGTTGTAAATCATTCAGGTTTCATAATTTATTTGCATCATCTGTTGTTGATATTTGAATTAGTTAATATATGGTCATGACTGCACACACGTTTTTAGGGAGAATACGTTTGTGTCTCTGGACACACTTGATACTGACAAAGTGCTGTGTGCACAGTGCCACGACAGGCTCTGCACAGGTGAGCTGGCCCTACTATACTCAGATGGCTAGGCTCCCGGTTAATGACAGTCTGAGAGATGGGACTTCCCAAGCAAGACATGGTGAGTGTCGCATGAGAGACAAGCCAGAACTGCTTTGAGTGTTTGTGGATGCTGCTGCTTCTGAGCTGGCAAATTCTGAGCCTGAGACAGATACTCAGAGGCAGAGCTTGTGGAACTCACCTTGTGATGGTTTGAACCCAGAGTGACCCATCTGTGGGCTTTGGCCTAACCTGAAATGATGAGCAAATGTGGTACCAATGTATTCCACGGCCCTTGAGAAGTAAGTTAGCGAGTTTCACAGTGAGGGATCCTAGGTGGCATGCTAAAGTCTAGTCCGTAGTTCTGTGACTGCAGCAAGGATGATGTTGGGGCTGCTGTATAGATGACAATTCTCACACCTCCTGAGAGAGAGTTTGTCTTCTTTGCTTCTCAAGCCTGATCCTTCATGGTTGTTTCGTCTTCAGATACAATGTCAAACATCCCACCAAGGGGAGTTAAGATGGGAGCTGCAGCGACGCCTGAGGAATTTGAAGCCATTACTGAGGTAAGATGCTGGTCCTTGTGCTCACTTCGGCAGCACATATACTAAAATCGGAACAATACAGAGATGATTAGTGCAAGGATGACACGCAAATTCGTGAAGGGTTCCATATTTTAAAAAAAAAAAAGATGCTGGTTCTTTGTGCCAGGACTGCAAAGAGACTGTCGCAGGCCTGGGTATGTGAGGCAGGATGTGCCTTGTATGTACACAGTGTGACAGTACAGAGGTTTCCTCAGTGCTTCAGGAGAATGGCCTGGCTGTCCATGGCCTTGAAAGGTCATTGGGCACCCCCTGTGGCTGTACACTGTTGCTGGCCCTACTAGGAAACCCTTCTCATTTACCTCCCACAGTTTCTTGATGAAGTAACTTTGTGTCTGATGAACTTAAGATAAACAGGGGCTTGGCACCTTCTTCTTGTGTTAAGTTTCGTCTGGTAATTAATTTGTGCTGTTACAAATGTGTTGCTCTGTGGCTGGTTGGGAACAGCGAATGAGCCAGCTTTCTGAGAAGCTAGCTTTCAGGCAACTGTCTCCTGGGGCTTGAAGCCCTGGGTTTTAGCTGAATGCCCACATTACCGCTCTGGTTTCTTTTTAAGAATCAGGAAAGCAGCGTTTGAAAGCTCGTAAGCTTACAAGCATCACCATCACCTATGTTATCAATGAGGGGGAAAAATCCCCAATGGGAAGTTTACTTTGTTTATTATTAAATTATGTCGTTGTTCCTGAATTGTGCCATTCAGCAACCATCACAGTCTCCTTCCTTAATGCTAGCACAGGGTAAGAGGGTGCTGCTGCTCTCAAGAGCCAATGCTGACATGTCTGTATTTATTACTAGCTGAAATCCCACTCCTGGGATTACCTGGTTCCCATGTCGGAGCTAAAGCCAGGGGACCCTGACTCCAGCCACAACTATTTTTTTGTTAATTCCCAGCAGAGATGGACTCATATAAGACTCAACATCTTCCCAGGTATGTGTGACAGGGACCTTGGGCGGGTGTGCGGGACTTTTCTTCTTATACCGTCATGTTTACACCAACTATGAAATAAGCCAACTTTCCCTGGCAGTTGGAGTTTGGTGTATTCTAGGACTGTGATTTCTCTTGTGCTTTAAGAAACAGATACTGTACTTACCAATAGTTAGCTATTGAAAATGTATCAGTTTAGCTAGGTGGTGGTGTCTGGTGCCTTTAATCCCACTGTTGGGGAGGCAGAGACAGGCAGGTTTCTGAGTTTGAGGCCAGACTGGTCTATTAGAGTGAGTTCCAGTACAGCCAGAGCTACAGAGAAACCCTGTCTGAAAAACCAGAAAAGAAAATATATCAACTAAGATGTGTTGGAACTGAGTTGTGCTGGAATTCCATCAGTCTCCTACTGATTCCCCCTTCCCCATTTTTTGGAGAGGTGATAAAAAAAAAAAGATCCTTTTAATCAATTCTTTGTGAGTTTCACATCATGCACCCCAGTCCTGCTCATTTCCCCATACCCTCATATTTGCCCTTCAACCTTGCAACCCCTCCAAAATAAAAATAATACACAAACAAACAACAAAAAACAAAACATAGAAACATCTCATTTTGGAAGCTGCAGTATGTCACAGTGTGTCCCACAGTATATCTCCCTGTTCACCTATCTTCACTTACAAATGTTCATTACAATGACTTATTGGCTTGGTTCAAGATCTCTAGCTTCTGTGACAGCATCAATATTGGATCCTCCCTGGGCCTCCTCCTGGTTATCTTGTTTCCCTGTATCATAGAGATCCTGCAGCTTTGGATCAGCAGAATTGGCCCTTCCACATGTCCCAACTGTTTGTAGATGATATAGATTTGGGGTTGGGCCAACTCAGAGCCTTGATCTGGGGCTGGGTGGTAGCTGAGCTGGTCAGGCCATCAGCTCTCCCTTATCTGGAAAACTAGGGCAAGCTCTTGAGCACTGCTCTGGCTGGGCCACACAATGCCACGAGGATCAGCTCTCACCTGCTGAGCCATCTCACCAGCCCTTATCTTTTCTTATGTAGGAGCTTTAGTGCAATATGCCACAATGACATAGGACTCACCTGTTTAAAGTATAGGCGCATATAAATGCAACATTGTTAATGTCAGGGCATTTTATTAACTCTGAAAGAAGTGCAATGCCTTGAGGCTGCCTCTGCAGCCCAGTGACAGAACTCTTGGCTAGTACACACCAGGCTCCAGGTTCTGTTTCTCTAGAGACTACACTTCACCTTTCCTAGCCATCAATATACACTCTGTGTTCAGAGATTTGACTATTTTATACAACAAAGGAACAGAGCCACGGTTTATTGGTCTTTTGTTTCTAGCTTCCTTTACTTAGCGTGATGCTTTTAAGAATCATCTTGGTTGTGCCATGTATGAGTACTTCATTCCATCAGTCCGAGGGCTAATTTTTGTACTAATGGAGTTCTTTTCAGAAATTTGTACTTATCTCCATGTTATAAAATATTTTCCGCTAACAGTTTTAGGTCTTATATTGCTGTCTTTGATTCACTTAGATTTGATTTTTGTTCAGGGTGAGAGATATAGAGATAACTTTGTTTTTACTCTCTTTTTCTTTTTTCCTTTTTTTGGTAAGGTAGGCTCTCTCTGTATAAGAATTCTGGCTGTCCTGGATTTGTTTTATAGACCAGGCCGGCCTTGAACTCACAGAGATCTGCCTCCCTCCTGTCTCTAAAGCTTTGGGATCAAAGTCTGCCCTCATTTTTCTACATGTGGATATTGAGTGTTTCCAGCTCCATTTATTAAAGAGGATATATGCCTCTTTACATTGTCTATTTTTGATTTTTTTTTTGTCAAAAATCAAGTGGTTATAATTGAATTTATTTCCAGGTCATGGTGTGGAGGAAGACACCCTCATGGGAAAGATCTGAAAAAGTGTTTTCAGCAATAGCTTGCTAATACCATCCATTCTGAAAACAGTGCAAGTGGGCAGACCCAGGAGAGGGGGACCTTTCCTTACTCGGTAGTTCAGCAAACTCTGGGGGCTTCCACTTTGATAAAGGGACCGAATGTGCCCAGAAGTCATGTGGGGCAGCGCAAACGAGACAGTAGTTGTCATGAACACAGGTCTGGTGCCTCTCGGTGGTCAGCACATGGATAGCTTACCACCTCACACGGGCTGAGCGTGGAGGTTCAGGAAGTGTGTACTGTCAGTCAGCTGACATGCTCTTTGTATGAAGCAATGAAGAGAACTGGAAAAACAGAGCTGAAGTATTTAGGTAAAGTTGTAAGAAATTCCCATTTAAAAATATAGCTTTACATTAGGTGTGTTATATGTGTGTGTGCGGGTGTGCAAGCTTGTGACTGACATGCATGTGGTGGCCAGAAGACAACTTGAATTACTTTTCTCCATCATGGGGGGGTCTAGGGGATTGAACTCAGGTACCTCCCTTTGGCTTGATAGCAAGCAACTTGACCTGCTGAGCTATTTTACCAGTCCCAAGAAATATCTACTTTTGTTATGGCAAATGCAACTTCATGGGTTCAACCCACCTTGCTTGAAGCTTAAGAGCTGAAAGAATAGCTCAGACATTTCCCAGGGCAAGCCTTGCCTTGCTGGGTTGGCTCCAGAGAGCACCCAGGTACTTTCTCAGTTGGCCGTGGTCTACTGCCCTGGTTGAAGGTGAGGGGTGGGCACCTCCTGCCAGATTTCTCCTGTCTCTTTGCTGAATCCCTACTGTTCAGTGATGACTCTCTCTGGGATGCAGTTTTAGAAGGGACAGGAGCTATGATCTACTAGGATGCTGTCACTGACCCGTGGAGGAGAGAGAGGCATTTCTGAGATTCCTTCATCATTTGGAAGGTGTGGCTGGATACTAACTCTATAAAGAAAAACCTTACCATTAAGAGATGCAGTTGGCTTGATACCTGAGAGATAAATATCTTAGTGCTGGAATGGAGCACTGTATCTGTGTGCCCGAGCAGTAGTCTCCCTCCTAACTCCCTCTTGATGGATAGTCCCTGTCCTAAGATTTCATGCCAGTAAAGTCTGGTTTCATAGGTTGAAAACAAGGATATTGACTCATTATCAGAGTATTTTTAGAACACTCAATTTTAAAAAAAATTTTAAAAAAAAATTTAAAAAAAAATTTTTTTGGGTGTGCATGTGTCAAGACCGGGTTTCTCTGTGTAGCCCTGGCTGTCCTGGAACTTACCTTATAGACTAGGCTGGCCCCAAACTCAGAGATCTGCCTGCTCTGTCTCCAGAATGCTATGATTGAAGGTGTGTGTTACTATGCCAGGCACCAATTCTTGTTTTTTTTTTTCTTTTTTATTGACACAGGAAATAGATTCTTAATTTTTTTAAAAAGTAATTTTTTATTAGATATTTTCTTTATTTACATGTCATACGATATCTCCTTTCGCAGTTTCCCCTCCAAACGAAAAACAAAAAACAACAATAAGAACAAACCCCTGTTCCCTTCTCCCTCCCTCTGCTTGCCACCCCACCCTCTCCTGCTTACTGGCCCTGGCATTCCCCTACACTGGGGCATAGA
>NW_022196912.1:44234130-44260065 GCF_008632895.1 Mastomys coucha | reverse complement strand
ATATTAGCCCTCTATCAGATATAGGATTGGTAAAGATCTTTTCCCAATTTGTTGATTGCCGTTTTGTCACCAATTCTTTTAAATATTTAAATATACGGTTCTCAGATTCAGCATTTGGTTAAATGACATGAATGTCTTTGCAAAAACTGCTTGGCTTTTGCCTCCCAGAAAGCCACACCCTGACAAAGAAGGAGGTTTGTCTATGAGGATCAGGGGTTGTGAGTGACACTGGACAGCTGTTTGCTTGTACTCTTGCCTTGTGTCAGGCTGAGCAGCTTGTAAGTGAGTAGCTTTTCCAAGGACCATCGTTTGTGTCCCATGCCCTGCAGAGCAGCACCTTGGGTGTCTTAGGGTCAGCAGTGTTTGCTTCTGACACCAAATGTGTTTTAAATGCCCCTCACCCCCTGTGTGTATGCACACATGTATGCAAGTGCCTATGGGGGCTAGAAGAGGGCGTTGGATTGTCTGGAGCTGGAGTTACAGGTGGTTGTGAGCCACACAGTGTGGTTGCTGGGTCCTGAACTCCTGTCTTCTGCTATAGCATTGAGTGCTCCTGAGTGCCGAACCACCTCTCCCACCCCCAAGCACACTATGGACAATTTTCAGTTGGATTTTGACTTTACTGGAGCGGTTTCATCAGGTCGCTGGTGCTCTGCCACGTGCTGGGAACTGCGTGGATATGATACAGTCTGTAACTGGTCTGCCCTGCAGGGATTTTATACTGCTGTGTCTGCGGCATCAGCATTAGCAGAGATTTACAGAAATGAAAACAAAACTAGTAACACCAGGCTACCATTAGAACTATAGGGTGAAGGAACAGGGGAGCCATGATAAACGGTTACCTGGCGAGTTAGACAGGGGCCTAGGGAATGGGTAGAAGGGTACTGAAGGCAAGCGAAGGCATTTTTGGGATCATGATACTTGGGGGCCAAGAATGACAAGTAGTGTGGAAGACCTGAAAAATTTGCTCAGGTACAAGGCAGTGTCTGCTGCAGGGACCTGGGGCAGTGTCCACTGCAGTGGCCCGGGGCAGTGGGCCTGGTGTGTTGTAAGCCTAGAGGGAAAGGGGATAGGAGAAGGCCAACATGCCCCTAGGGTCCATGACACACCAACAGCTAGCTTTTCCAACAGTAACTCAGGCACTTTTCCTTCTCAGATGGTGGTGTTGCACGCCTTCGAGTGTACGGTACTGGACAGAGGGACTGGGCTGCATTGGATTCCACGGAACCTGTAGACCTGGTGGCCATTGCTTTTGGGGGTGTCTGTGTAGGATTTAGTAATGCACACTTTGGACATCCAAATAATATGATAGGTGAGTGGGAATCCCAGGAGTCGGACTTCATGTAGGAGTGTGGGCTCCAGCCTTGCAAGCTGGGCATGGCTGGAATGATGCCCCAGGTCAGGGGGGCCCTTTCAGAGAATGAGAGTAATACCTTTTATATGTCTTTGTGATATGGAGTGGGTCAGTGGGTCAGCAAGAGTCATGGTCCTGTTGGGCAGTAGTGGTGCATGCCTTTAATCCCAGCACTTGGGTGGCAGCCGCAGGTGAATCTCTGTGAGTCTGAGGCCAGCCTGGTCTGCAGAGCAAGATCCAAAACAGGCAGGTCTGTTACACAGAACAACCATGTCTCGAAAATTCAAAAAAAGAAAAAAAAAGTCACAGTCCTTAATTTCAGCCCTAATAGCTGCTATAAGGGAAAAATTAATTAAATCAGTCTTGTGCTATGAATTCATAGAAATACCAACTCTACTAAAATTAATTTATGTAGTGATACTTGGGATTGTGGGATGTGAAATTTAATGACAGCAACCCATTCCCACATTCAAATGAAATCAAAGGTCAGTCCATTAACCCCAGCTATTTCCTGTAGGTGTCGGCGAACCCAAGTCTATAGCAGATGGTTGGGAAACTGCAAGAAGACTGGACAGACCCCCAGTGTTAGAAGTAAGACCAGCAACGCCTGTAGTTTGGAGTTTTTATAGAAAATGTTTAAATAATGCTTCTTTCACGTTACATCATGGAGAAGCGCACTTCATGAGGGAGCTGCTTGAGCTGGGCGTCTTGGCTCTCTGGGGAGATAGAGGCAGGAGGATCAGGAGTTCAAAGCCATCTGTGGTTACTTTGAGCATTAGTTTTAACGGTTAACTTGACATAACCTAGAATCACTCGAGAAGAGAATCTTAGGAATTATCTAGAGGAGACTGGCCTATGAGCATGTCCTGGGGAGAGATTGCTTTGATTGTTAATTAATGTAGGACCCAGACCATGTGCATAGCACCATTCCTTGGTTTTGGGCCTTGGACTGAATTAGAGGACAGAAGGCTATCTGAGTACCAATCAAACTGGCAGCATGATGTGAATACTATGTGGTCAGCTGCTTGTGTTCCTGCTTTGACGATGCTGCTGGCAGGGAATGGTCAGCTGATAAACCCTGTCTTCCTTGTGCTGCTGTTAGAACGTTCTAGCAACAGGAATGAAACCAGGTAAAGCACAGGGAGCTCTAGGCTAGCCTGTGTTACCATGTCTCAAAACATAAGCCAACAGAATCCCTGAAACCAAACCAAACCAAACCAAAGGCCCACAAACCTGTATAATTTATGGTCTAAGTTTTTGTTGTTGTTCTCTATATTTTTTCAAGATTCCTACTGTGTTTCCACTATTCTATCTGGTACAGTAGTATACTAAATTTTACTAGAAGACTAAACCCATCTTGTTGGCCACTCTAGTCAATTTTTTGGATATTCTATTTATTTACTAAAGAAAGAAAAGAATCAAAATTATCTTCTTTAATTAATGAATTAGTTAATTGTCAGCCTTGGGTTCCTCCCTCTCTCTCTTTTTTTTAAAGATTTATTTGATTATATGTAAGTACACTGTAGCTGTCTTTAGACACACCAGAAGAGGGTGTCAGATCTCATTATAGGTGGTTGTGAGCCACCATGTGGTTGTTGGGATTTGAACTCAGGACCTTCGGAAGAGCAGTCAGTGCTCTTACCCACTGAGCCATCTCACCAGCCCCTGGGTTCCTCCCTCCACTGTGTGGATTTAGTTATTGAAGTCCAGATCCTGGAGCAAGTGCCTCTATCAGCTGAGCCAAATTTGCTGCTCCCTCAGAATCTAAAGGTTAATGATGCAAAAAGAGATGAATAAATTTTGTTGGAAGAGCTGGATTAGATGCCCTTTTAAGATCCATGTTCCCTAGGGTGAGATAGCTTTGGTGGGTCTGTGACCATTCCCTGTTAGGGTGTTAGAGCCAATCTAGCAGTTTAATGAAACATTGACCAAACCAAACCCAAACCCCATTTGGTTTGCAAATCCTATTAAAACTTATAGCTGCTCCTCTCTCTGGGGGTTTGATTTTCTGTCACTGAGTCCTTCCAGATACAAAAAACCCCCCCTTGGAGAAACAAGGTTCAGAGGCCAATGGTTATGATGATAGATGCTGACTAGGAAAGTCAGCTTTGGACGGTCAAAGAAGTTAGAGAATCCACAGGCTGAAGTAGGTCAGCATCTCTGTGCTTGTAACATTCTTCATGAACTTGGCATTGACATAGAAATTGTATCAGAAACTTATAAAAATTTGCTGAGTAGAATGAGGTGACACGACGATCAAAGAGGCAAGGGAACAATTTACACACAAGAAGCGTATAGACATTGGTCATAGCATGTGTGCGCGTGTGGTGTGTGTGCACCTGTGTGTGTGTGTGTGTGTGTGAGTGTGTACGTGCACGTGGGTACATGAGAGTGTGTATGTGCATGTGTGCGGTGCATGTGTGTTAACCAGGTCCCAGTTAGACAGGCTGGCCTTGAACTCCTGACCCTCTTGTTTCTTTTTCCCAAGTGCCGAAGTTACACACTTGGCTTGTTTGTAGTAAATACAATATGATATATGTGAGCTTCTCTTGCTGGAGCTTAGGTTGGCTTTCTCAAACTCAAGCTGGCTTTTGATTTATTGTTTATTTTCAATTCCAGGGTAATGAGAATGGCCTGCTCCATGTCCCGGGTTGTGAGTGGGCAGTGTTCCGATTAGCACATCCTGGAGTCATCACTCAAATCGAAATTGATACGAAGTACTTTAAAGGTGAGCTCTTGGCAGGGCAGGCGGTGCCGCACAGCTGGCAGGATCACTCTACAGGTAACAGGAGCTGTGGCTGTTCACTGGAGTGTTGCTCTTCCCATTCAGCTGTGCGGCTTTGAGGAGGGTCCCTCTAATCTGTCGTCCGGTATCTCTTGATTGGCTGCATGGCTCTGAGGGTCTTCTTCTTAGAAAGCTATGAAAGGGAGAAGGCTGCAGCTCTAGGGCAGAGCTTGTCCTGACTTTCCAGGCTGTGAGCTAGAGACTGACAGAGACAGGCCATGACCCACATGAGATTCCAGGTTGATGTGAGGCAGGTTCCCCTTGGAAGGTACAAAACCTTGTGAGAAAAGCAGAGAGGTTGATGCAGTAGTACTAGTGTTTTGCGTGTGAGGGAGTTTAGTCAAAGACAACAGCAGTAAATCCTAGTCATTTGTGCTCCAAATAGGTCATGAATATAAGTTGCCAGACCCTTGGGATTTCTTGTAGGACTCAGGAAGGAGGGAGCATTACAGTATCCTTGGTATCAATAACATAATAAGTTATATTCAGTTGGATCAAGGGTACATAGCTTAGTGAACATACATATGCACACATCAGAGACAGATAGATAGGGCTGCTCTAATGTTCACCCTGAATTCTGGAATCACAAATGACCCACATGCCAGGCTACTCTCTCTCGAGATGAACCACAGAAGGTGCATGCAGGTAGTAAGGGGTTTCTGCCAGGGTTCAGAGTCTCCATCTTAGAGTACTCCCCATAGGAATATGTGGCCCTTCTCCTAGGGCCTCTGACCTTTGCACACTGAATGAAGTTCCAAAGAAAATAGAGACTTAAGGCTGTATTCTTTTCACCCAGCCAGCCTGGGGCGCAGTATGTTTGATTTAGACTCAGCACCCACTTGTGTAGCTTACAATTACAACCACTCTTCTTTTTCTTTGTCTTTTTAATCACATTAAAAATTTATTTATTTTTGGGCTGGAGAGATGACTCACCAGTTAAGGGCCCTGACTGCTCTTCCAGAGGTCCTGAATTCAATCTTCAGCAACCACACGGTTGCTCACAACCATCTGTAATGGCATCCAAATGCCTTCTTCTGGAGTGTCTGAAGAGAGTGATTGTATACTCACATATATAAAATATATCTTAAACATTTTTAATTTAATTTAATTTTTTTATGTATAGGAGGTGTGACTCTGCAGGTACCATGGTGGGTAGCTGGGGTTCAGACTCCCCTGGAGCTGGAGCTAATGGCAGTTGTGAGCTACCTAATGTATGTTCTGGAAGCTGAATTCGGGTGCTCTGGAAGAACATGAAGTACTCTTAACTGCTGGGCCACCTCTCCAGCTCCAGGATTTCTTTTTTATTGTCACATTACAAAATGACATTGTGTCTGGGTGGGTCCATCATGATTTCAGATGTTATGTAGCAGTAAGTAAGAGATTTAGTTTGCAGTCTATGATGCTTATCAAGTACTTCCAACTTTCGAAGTATGAATACATCCAGCCAACGCACGGCTGGCTGCTTCTCATTCATCTGAACTGCACACATTTCTGTACTCCACAAGGCAGTCCAACTGCATTCCTTCCTTTCTCCTTCACTACACTTTTTTTCTTTAGAAAGACTTCTGGCTTGGTCTTGAATTTAGTTGTTGTTCCTGTTCTGGGACTTGAACCTAGGGCCTCACACACCAGGCAAGTGTTCTACCACTGAGCTATCTTCCCAGCCCATTACTGGGGTTTGATCTGATTGAATTACTTGTGTTCTAGAAGCTGAGGTATGCTGAAGGAAACAGTGTCCACGTTTCTATTTCCTCCAACAGGCAATTGTCCCGACAGCTGCAAAGTGGATGGGTGCATCCTGACCACACTGGAAGAGGAAGACATGATCAGGCAGAAGTGGAACCTTCCCGCCCATAAGTGGAAGTCATTACTTCCAGTCACCAAGGTTTGTGGGGTGCAGTTTGAAGGACTGACCCTCAGTTTGTGGAGGAACTTGGGATCTTGCACATGCTATGCATCTCTCTACCATTGAGTTCCATCCCTACACATCTCCCTACCACTGAGCTCCACCCCTGCACATCTCCCTTCCACTGAGTTCCATCCCTACACATCTCCCTATCACTGAGCTCCACCCTTGCACATCTCCCTACCACTGAGCTCCACCCCTGCACATCTCCCTACCACTGAGCTCCACCCCTGCACATCTCCCTACCACTGAGCTCCACCCCTGCATATCTCCCTTCCACTGAGCTCCACCCCTACACGTCTCCTTATCTCTAAGCTGCACAACTAGCCCTCTTTTTTACTTTTAGAGACAGGCTTGATGAGTATCACAGGCCAGGCTTGAACTTGTAATCCTCCTGCCTCTGCCTCCCAAGGAGCTGGGACTATAGTTCTTCAGAAACACTTTCCTATAAGCCTTTGTTCAGTTTGACAGTAAAGTTAATATACTATAAAAAGCCACAGCTTTGTTTTCCACAGAAGACAGTGGACTCTGTTTCTTTTGCATGCCTTACAATCAAATTTTGCTAAAACAAAACAAAAACCCATCATGCTAAGAGTGTGCTAAGAATGCATACACAGGCATGTGCTTTTATAGTATATTTAACTTGTTAGAAGGGTGCCTGGCACACTTACAGTTATCATGCTGTACCCATGTATAGGATGGATGCCCTCATATATGTTAGAGTGTCTTGGACCAGCAAAATGATCACCATGGTGGGGTGAGGTTCTATGTAACCATGAAGACAGCAGCTTACCTCCTCTTCCACTTGATTAATTCATCTGCTTGCTAAGAAATACGCTTGAACATGTCATCAGTCATTGTCATGTGGGTGCCCTTTCCCCACTAGCCGATTTCTGGTAGGCCAGATTCTTACTGAGAAGCGTGTCTTAAAGCTCCCTAAGACCAAACCAGACTGACCGCACTGGGGAAGTCCCACGAAACCCTTCCACAAGGACCTTGCATCTGCCTTTTCTTCCTCAGCTCATTCCCAACCAAAATCACTTGTTGGACAGTCTGACCCTGGAGCTTCAGGATGTCATCACTCATGCCAGGATTACTATCGCCCCCGACGGCGGTGTGAGCCGCCTCCGCCTCAAGGGCTTCCCTAGTTCCATCTGCTTGCTGCGGCCCTTCCGGGAGAAGCCCATGCTCAGGTTCTCCCTGAAAACGGGCTTCAGGGCGAATCTTTAAAGAGCTCATCCACCGCAGTACACACCCACTGTCTTCAGTGTTCCGAATTCCTGGTGGTGCCAATAAAACGATCACCCCACAAACTGGTCTTGGTCTCCTGTTGCCACCTGGCTGGTGTCTTAAAAATTAGCCATAACTTTAAACAGTGGGATAGCCTCCCGAAGAAGCACTTTTTTTTTTTTTTGGAAAAACACTTCAAAATGTTGATAAATATCAGTTTTCTGAACCATTTGTTTGTAGAGTCAAGAGATAATAAATGCTTCACCTATGGCTTTGAGATCTTGTTTAAGCATACAAAAACTTTTTTGGGGGGAAGTATTCCTAGAATTATCCACACATGAAACAATTGGCTTGTCTTTATCCTGGGTAGGGATCCAAAGGCCCCCTCCCTGAAGTGTCACATTTGGTGTGCTGGGTACTAGAGGCCATGGCAGACACAGTCCCTTACATAACTCTATGTGGTGCTGAGCTGGAGCCTTAGCCAAATGTGGGGTAAAGGCAAGAAGTAAGGCTCAGAGGTGATCTGCTTCCAGCAACCCCCAGTGTTAGCCGTCAGAAGGCTCTGCTCCCTTCTTCATAATGGAAGGCCAGTAGCATGCGGGGAGGTCAGGATGGGTACTCTTGGCCCAGCACCTCCTTATCTCTTTCTCCTCTTCCCTGAGCTCTATCACTTCAGCTCTCTGGTGCTTGCGGTTCTTGCTCTCGCTTTCGCTCTTGCTCTCGCGCGCTCTCTCTCTCTCTTGCTTGCTCTCTCGTTCTCGTTCCTCCCACTCCCTCTAGCATCTTCTTACTATGTACTCCTGGCTGGCCTGGAACTCTCTCTACAGACCATTCTGGCCTCGAACTCTCAGAGATTTTCCTGCCTCTGTCTCCCAAACACTGAAATTAGCGGCAAGTGCCACCTCACTAGGCTTTCCCGTTTCTTTTTGTGGCCCCTCACCTGACTGAACTCTTCCAGCATCCTCCCAGCCATGGTTCTCTGTTTCACATCCCTCCTAGATCTATGTCCTCGCTTTTGAGGGTTCTCCAGTTCAGACCACTCAACTCTCTGTTTGATGCTGCTCCCAACCTGTTTCTCTGTTCTCACCTTGTCTGCATTCTGAACCCTCTCTGCATCTTTCATGTCCCTGGTCCCATGTCCTGGCTGGCTCTGTCGCCCCTCTCCTGCCCGCCCAGTCACAATCGCCCCTGGACGTCAGCTGTGTGCTGCAGGCTCAGGACCCATTAGCCAGGCAGTCCGGTCCCGCCTGTGGCCCGCAACCCGAGGGAGCCCGTGGGTGTGCTGGGCGCCTCCTTGCACAGTTCTGCGTATCCCGAGGGAAGCAAGCAGTGGCCATGGGCACTCGCGGGCCCTATGCGCTGGTGGACACCACACCTGCCAAGACCATCTTGGTGTACCGCAACGGGGACCAGTTCTATGTAGGCCGCAAGTTCGTGTTCTCCCGGCGCCGTGTAGCCAACTTCGAGGCTCTGCTGGAGCAGCTGACCGAGCAGGTGGACGTGCCCTTCGGTGTGCGGCGGCTCTACACGCCCACGCGCGGCCACCCGGTGCTCGGACTGGACGCGGTGCAGACCGGTGGCAAGTACGTGGCTGCGGGCCGGGAGCGCTTCAAGAAGCTGGAGTAAGTGTAGCCCCTGAAACCTCTTCCTACCCAGTCCAATGCAGCAGCACCCCTCACCTAGCCCTCTGCACACAGTCCACCTCACCCAGGGCCTCACTCTGCTCTCAGGAGCCACCAAACCCCACTTGGGGCCTCATCCGGGGCATCTGGCAGCAGGAGTCACAGATAGACCGTGGCTCTAGGCCACACACAGAACGTGGGGTTCAGAGAATTCAAGGGAGCGGCAACGGGGTACAGATTCATTTGTCTTATCTAGGAGATTTTGTTGTTATGAAATAGATGCATGGTATTTGCGGGTGAGTTCAACACAAAGAACCGTTTAGGCTTCATATTCTTTACCTCTAAGTTAATGACATGTGAAATTGAGCTCCTGTCTGCTAAATAAAACTAGGAAACGCTTCTCCACTGGCACAGGTAAGGTGCCTTAGGCTCTGTAACTGCTGAGCCACTGAGCAGTTAAAATTAATATTCACCAGATAATAAGATTCTAATTGTGTGGCTAGCAGACGGTTGTAAGTGACTAGGCTAGCAGTCCTGGGGTTTCTCCCCCGTGGATGAAAGGTCTTTCTTCACAGAGCAGCTTGCTGGGAGATGGTTATGAATGCACTGTGGAAATCAAATCTGGGGATTTCACAGCGTCTGTCCTTCTGGAGTTACAGATGGTTGGGAGTTACCACGTGGGTGCTGAGAACTGAACCTGGCTCCTCTGGAAGGACAGTCAGTGCTCTTAACTACCAAGTCATCTCCCCAACCTTAGAACATTCTTTTTAAGTTACTCTAATGAGTACGTTCATCTGAGGGGAGAGTCATGTCACTGGAGAGAGTTCCACAGGCCGGTTAACACAGCTGGAGGTGTCACATGTCATGATGCCATCGCATGTTGATGTGAGGTGTCCCATGTCATGATGCCATTGCATGCTGACATGGACTAATTTCTGACTTGTGGGGTTATCTGCTTCATTGCTGACACTGGCTCCACTGGGTGGAGGGTACACGGGTCAGCGTGAACATTGTCTTTCTAACTATGATTTCTTCTTCTTTTTTTTTTTCTCAGCTATATTCATATAGTTCCCAGAAAACCTCCAAAGATGAGAAAGTTGAAAGAAGTAAGTACTTGAGACTAACTAATAAGATGAGCTGAATTAGGCCACTTTGGGGACAGATTTGATCAACGCTTTAAGCTTTTTCATGACCCGCCGTTTGGCTTTACGGGTTTTCCTGCCTTCCTTATGTTTGTTGTAATTTGAAGACCTGATAGTCCAAACATTTGATTGGACCACGTAGGGAAAGGGCTGAGTAACCAGGGTGAATACCCCTCTGCTCAAGCTTAGGTGAACCCCTCCAACCCCCTCTAGCCTTGTTGGTCCCCTGGAGGTTTTCAGCTTTTTCTCCCCCCCCCCCCTTACTCTTTTCACAATGGTCTTCCTTAGAGCCTGGCAGGGAGGGGAAGATCACCAACCGGGGAATGGCTGGCTATCATTTGCTTACCCCCCACTCCTTTTAAAGGGTATAATTGAAGAGGTTCAGGAGGGTGAAGTCCTCCAAGACCGTTGTTGTTGTTGTTGTTCTTGTGTGTCCCTCATCATACACATTCTCACTGTTGGTGAAAAGAGAGGCTTCAGGTACTTGGTGGTGAAGATGCCTCTGTAGGCACAGCTAGGCTGAGCAGTGGACCCCTGCACCCTTCCCAGCCTCCCAGAGAGGACTATACAAAGCACATGAAATAGGCTCAGTCACACAACTCAGCATCAAAAAGTTGTCTATGTGTGTGTATATCTGTATGTGTTAGTGGGACCATGTGTATGTCGTGTCACCTGTGCTGGCACATGTGTAGAGGTTTCTGACGACCTCCAGTGTTCTTGCCTTCCACCTTGTTTGAGATAAGGTCGCTTAGCCTTTGTGTGAGCCTGGCTGGCTAGCTTTAGGGATTGTAGGGATTTTCTCATCTCTGCTTCCCATATACCTGCAGGAATGCTGGGTCACAGACATTCCAAGGGGTCCCAGGGGTTCAAACTCAGGTCCTCACACTTGCATGGCAATTGCTTTATTGACTGAGCCATCTTCACAGTCTCATGCCTTGTCATTTTTAGTGTAAAAGAACTGCAACATGTCCCAAAAGATGAACACTGACGCTCATATAGACTGACCCCACATGAACCTCAGCTACACTTACCTGTGTGCATGCCAGGAGTCCACAGTGTCACGCAAAGTCAGGGACAGGGCTGCAAAAACCAATGTCTTCCAAGAGCTGCCTTTCCTCTCGGGAGATGGTATGCTGCAAGTGAGTTTTGACCTGTCTCAGTTTCCAGACCTCACTGCTTCAGGGTGGCTGACCTTGTGAGACTTCTCTATGTAGTCTTCTGGGAAAGAAAGAAGCAGTTTGATTGCACAGAGTTGCAGATGTAATATACAAGGTGATATTGGACTGATCCAGGGAGGCCAGTCAACTTTTTTTTTTTAAAGATTGTTTATGTATATGAATGCTTTGCTTGCATGTATGTATGTGCACCATAGTGTGCCTGGTGCCTGTACATGACCTTCCTTCTTTAAAAATGAAACGAGAGGGCCAAATGATAAAGCTCAGTTGGTAGAAAACTTGCTTAGAATGAAGGAATTAGAGCTACCAATAGTAGTTGGCACTATAATCCCAGTACTTCGAAGGTGGAAGCTGGACATGGAGCTAGTTGGTAAACGGCAGTTGCCACATGTGAGAAATATGCCCTTGGTCGTGCTTAGGTCTGTATCCTCCACATAGGCTTAGTTTTCCTACCTTGGGCAGTAGGTAGATCTATAGCCCATTGGGTTTGCCAGTCTCAGGCAAGGTGAGTGATGTGTGAGACTCATGCGATCTGGCAAGTGTGAGCAAGACCGTCTTCTCTATCAGACAGCAGCCACACCTGCGACACTCTTCCTAGGACGTGGTTGCATGGGGTACTGGGAACAAGAATCCAGAAGATGTACTTCATAGCTGCAATTAGTTAATTAGGCAGGTGCTATGGGGCCTAAGGAGTCATCAACACATCAGAAAGCAATTAGTCCATTGTTTCCAATGTTGTAGGCAATCCAGCAGAAAGCTGATGCTAGGGTGTCTTCATCCAGTGGAATTTCTCAGAGCAAAGTTTCTGTTTCATTTATTTTCAGACCAGGTCTGTAAACATGTGCCCATTGCTGATATCCATGGAATTGAGTTTTCCCAGCGTGGTATGCGGGTGTGCAACGTTTTGTCTGCAACACACAACAGAGCAACAGTGAATGCTTGCAAGCTTTTTGCAGACTTCACTGGCACTCCTTTACTTTGGATCAGTTGCCCAAGAGCCGTCTACTTACCCTGGTCCCTTTCCCTCATCCACTGTCCATTCAGCTTGATGGGTAGTTACCACAGCCCCTCGGAGGCTGCTCACCGGTCAGCACTAGGGTTATTCTGTTGAAGGACTCTATCCCAAAAAGGATCGTACTTGAAAGGATGGGGTAAGGCATGAAACAAAAGCACAAGCAATATGAAACCTGAGCCACTGCAAGCTGTCTTCTCAATAATTAGCTTTACACACATAGGCCAGTCCAGCTCTCGCGCCTCACCACAAAAGCCTCTCTATGCAGTCAATGGTTGCTAATGCAGAGACTCGCAATGGGTCAAAGTGCAGACAATAAGTGTCTGTGGAGAGCTCAGAGCCCTAAACGGGAGTCACCATCACATTCCCAGCTCCTCAGGATTCTAAGAGCCAGAGACCAGAGAGCACTGCTACAAAGCAGTGTCTTCTGGACATAGTAAGACCACTCTACTCATGAGCTCTCAGCATTGCGGTTGGAAGCACAAGATTGGCACACCATCAAGCTAGTCATCATTTCATTATAGAGAAGGGAGGTGCTTCTTCCCTAGCTAAGGAGATATTGGCAGTTGCTGCCCGGCATTAATTGGACTCAGTAGATTATTTAAAGCTATAAAGGTTAGGAAGGGAGTTTTGGGCAGTGGGGAGGAGTTGGGAGGACCACATGGGAGGTAGCTATGATTTACATATATTAAATAAAAATGTATTTTACATATGTGTGTGTGTGATAGAAATAACCCAATGATAAAAAATTCTAAAAAATCAAACCCCAAACCAAACAAGGGTGGAGAGAGACAGGGCAAAAATCCTTGAAGGCCAGCTGCAGTGCAGAGAATGAGATGGGTAGTGACAGAGTTCCAGTCTCTGCTTACTGGGAAGAAGGGGTTGGATCTGGGGAGTTAGGTCTGTCAGCAAAGTGTTTGCCACGCTGAGGCTAGCACCATATTAAATGAACAAACAAACAAACTGGGGCTCACTGGGTCTGATGGCACATACCATCAAACCCCAGCCCCCGGAAACAGAGGCAGGTAGATATCTGAGAGCTCCGAGTCAGCCAGGTCTACAGAGTGAGATCCTGTCTCAAGAAACAGCATCCCCCTGGCAATGGGCAGAGACGTCTTCTTGGTGGTGATGTTCTTATATCAGCCAGGGGCAGAGCAGATAAGAGTCCTTTGTTCATCTAGCTTGATGACTGGTTTGGTGGCCAACAATGTTTTATGCGTAGGACTTGTAAGAATCAAATCAAATCAAATCAAATCAAATCAAACCAAGCCAAATCAAATCAAATCAAATCAAATCAAATCAAATCCAGGCAGCACAGTGCAGAAGGAAGAAGACAGACAGAGGTCTGCAGACTGCCATGTCACCCACACAGCTGGCTTGGCCTCCAGTGCATGGCATGGGTAGGCCATAGACACCTGCTTGTCGACACACCTTGCAGCATGGATGGAGGATGTTACCCAGGGGCCTGTCAGCTGTGTGGCCAGCCTACAGCAGGAGCTGCCACAGTGTGCAAATATGTGGAGAACAGATGAGAAAGAGAAGTGGAGCAGGTTGAGTGTTATGAAGAGAGATTGAACTAGAGACTCAAGGATGGAGAAGAGTAGCCTTTGTGAGTCAGCAGCCCTGCCACCTGGGGCCACGATGAGGTCACAGCCAGAGATGCCACTGAGGCCATGTCTGGGTCTGTGGCTATGCAGTTGCAGGGATTGGTGTCGATGTCTGTGTCTCATATTACCAATAGACAACTTGGGAATATCCCTAGTCTGGGCAGCCTCTGGGCACCACCTGTATGCCAGGAGCTGTGTATAACCGGCCCTGTCCCTCACTGGATGCAGAGCTATGGAGAGCTGGCCCCATTTCTCATTGCTGGCAGCACTTAAGAACTTGGGCCCTCTGCCTTGCTCTGGCCCTGTGCCTCAGCACAGTGGAGCTGTCCCTGATGGCCGGGGTGTGGGTGAGCCGAGCCAGTCACTTGTCTGCCACAGGATGGCATGGGTACAGAGATGAAGTCCCCGCACCCCTCAACTACCACCACCTCTGACAACAATTGGGAAAGCTGCGCACAGGGTTGTGAGCTCAGGAGAATTCGCCCTACCCCTCCGCCAGCTACAGCATTCGGAAGAGGAAGCCCTAAACCTCGTCTGGACAGTCCCGAGAAGTGCTGGAGAGCTGGCCTTAAGGTGGTGTGGGTGCAGGGGCGATGTCTCCTCCCACTTTCCCATCATCACCTGTGGCAGTTGGGAGAGCTGGTCCTGGGGTCATGAGAGCAGTGAGCTGGCCCTGGCCTTCATTGGCTGCAGCACTTAGAGAGCTGAAGCACTTGGGAGAGTGAACCTCCATACCTTGACTTGGCAGCCCAGGGCAGCTGGCTCTGGAGGCATGGGTGTGAGTGAGCTGTCCCTGAAGGGATGAGAGAAGCAGAGCTAGCTAGCACTGCCTCCTGCTGAAAATGGTGTTGGTGGCCTAGCAAGAGCACTGATGCAACACTCACCCTGATGGTGCCCAGAAGGGAGAGCTGGTGGCCTGAGCAGCTCAACTACTACCCAGGCTCAGATCCAGGGCTTTGAGATGGCCTACTTCAAAACATCTATCTCCATAATACAAGGCAACAACAAGATAACTAGGAGGAGTCTTGATGAGGATGCAGTATTGATGGTGTCACAGAAGCCAGAGATCTTGAACCAGACCAATGACTCATTGCAATGAACATTTGGAAGTGAAGAGGTGTGGACTGAGAGATATACTAATGGGACACACTGAAATGTTACAGTTTCCATGATAGGATGTCTTCTGTGCTTTCTGTTTGTGTGTGTTTTATTTTTTTGGGGGGAAGGTTACAAGGTCAAAGGGCAGATATGGGGGATGGGGAGAAGAGCAGGACTGGGGTGCATGATTTGAAACTCACAAAGAATCAGTAAAAAGTTTTAAAAAAGAAGAAAAACAACAAAACAATAAAATCTGGGTCTGGTAGTGCATAGTTGTAAACTAATTAGTGCTGCCCACATGGGCATAGAGTACCTCCCATTGGAGCATAAGCAACAGGTTATGTGCCACATTGCATCTCCCAGCAGTCAAACTGACAATACCTCCCCAGCTTGGGATGGAGCCTCTTAGGTCCCTCCCTTCTCTATGCTGGCCTGATCTTGTATAGGTCATATGCTGGCAACCACAGCTACTGTGAGTTTATAAATGGAATGTCTTTGTCTGGAAAATGTTATTTTGTAGCAATTTTTTTTTTTGACTTTTGGCTTTTATACTCTTTCCACCCAGTTTACGGAGACAGGATGATCCCCAAGGCTTCCTGACTAACCAGTCTGTGACTCATTAGTTGATGAGCTCCAAGTTCCAGCAAGAGATCCTATCTGAAAAATACAATCCTAGGTGGTAGTCCTGGGGAACGACACCTCAGGTTTGCCCTCTGTTTCCACATGTATGCGCATATACACCTGCGTACTTGAGCAGAACACACACACACACACACACACACACACACACACGCGCGAGGTTTGGGCAGCAAGAGATGAGTTAGGAAGAGCTAGATGTGGACTGAGTGGCTAGGAATGGTTGAAGGACAAGGGACCAAGGCCCTAGATATGGCTCTGAGAGCTGACAGAGGTCCTGGTGGATTAGCTGAGAGGAGCCAGGTGTGGGAAGAGGTCAAGCGCCCCTCACCTTCAATGTTACACAAGTGGATCTTGCTGTTATCATCTATGATGAGGTCTAGATTGGACATGTGTGGAGGTGGTCAGTAATTCTCCTAGATCAAAAATAAGACTGAGATGTCTCAATGTACTCACCTCTTTTCCCCTGTGCACGATAGGGACTCTCATATTAATCTGAAGTACTTATTACACTATGATAGTACTTATTACACTACACAATGCCTTTTATAAAACACTCATTCTGTGAGGTCTGTCATCTCCACTGTAAGAATTAGCGAACTGCTACTTGGAGAGGTTACTCAGCTCTGCCTGCTAGAGCTGAGATCTGATCTGGGTCATCCAGCTCTCCTGTGACTTCCTACCTGGGAGTCTGTGAGATTTGTCCCATTTCTGCCTCCTGGCCACGCCTCTGTTCTGGCCACTGGTAGCCAATGGGTATAGTACATGTCAAAGTCTCTCTTCAGGCCTGGAATGCCATACGCCTTCCCTTCTTCTAAATGTGGTTCCCAGTGTTCAGGGTCAGTACATTCTTGCCTCTGTGTTGTTGTTTGGTGGGCTGTCCCTTATTTCCCAGTCTATCACTGTCTTTAAAGTAAATTTATTGGTAACTTTTTAATTTTTATTTAGATGTTTGGACAAGCTCCCCAAATTAGCAGACTATGTGCTATCTAGTGCTGAGGTGGGGATAGTTTGGGAGGGAAAGATGTGAGGATTGGGACAGGCCAATGACTCCCCTTGTTGGACAGGCAGAGCAAAGCAGGGAACTGGTAGAGCAAAGGTCTCAGTAAAAACAAGGTCCCCAGCCTGGTCTCAAGACCCATATAGAAACTGTAGGAGGGAGGTGTTTGCCAGACCAAAGTTCTTCAGTGCCTCTAGGTAGATGTGGATTATAAAGTGGTAGCTTAGCAGCCTGAGAAGTAGGGAGCTTAGCAGATTTAAGGAGTGGAAAGAGTCCATCTGTTATTGTATGAGGTGTGAGGTATGAGGAACATAGGACAGTCCTACAGAGACAGCACCCCATACAGTGATAGCGTGAGACAGGAAAGCCACCAGGCTTCATGAGGTGTTCATGAGGGATGGTTCTTCAGTGTCACTCTGGAGGTAACTTTGAACTTTGGAGGGCAGTAACCGCAAGGAAGTGGAGAACTGGATTATGCTGAGCCACAGGCCCTCTTACCCTACCAAGCCTTCAGCCCATGTGGACATGAGGTAGGGTTTCCAACTGACAGGATAAAGAGGCTGATGGGTCAGGGATATGCAATGTTAGAGGCCTTATGCCCCAGGTGGGACCTACCATGCTGGATGCTGCCCAGTGGTGGTGGTGACAGGGAAGTGGAACACAGGCAGGACTGACTCTATTCCCAAGTGAAGGAAGTGGAAAGCTTGTACCAGGCCAGAGAAGAGTTGTGAGGTGGGAAGAGAGGCAGACAGTGCGACCCTAATGAGTGGATACAGGGACAAGGGGTGAGATGGGTGAGATGGGAAGAAGGGATCTATGTTGTTCACATGGTGGATTGAGGAACAGAGAGACCAGTGGTGGTAGCAACTCATGATAGCATGGAGTGGTCCACAGGTTCTCTGGCCTAGGGTGCCAGGCCACTCTTCTGCCCAGCACAGGGGTAGCCTTGACTCTCCACATCCCCTCCTTTGGCTTCCCTGTGCATTCCTGGCCCGTGGGCTGGAAGAAGAGAGCGTTTGTTCTCCTGTGCCAGCGCCCCCCAAATTCCTTCCTATTTGAGCATCCTGAGGGGAAGTCTTGAGAAGGCCCTCCACTTGCCTCTGTATATTCATTCTTAGGAAAGAGCCCTGTAGGCTTGGTGAATGTCCCACCTGGCCACCGTACTCCATTTTGTGGTCTGAAAATGGAAGCCACCTTCTCCACTTCTCATCCCGTAATTTTCCCAGCAGATCATAGGGACACCTTGGCTACCAGTATGCATTTATTGGGTGCATCACTGGGTCTGTCTGTAGTATGAGCCACGTCCCCTCCTCAACTTTGTAACCCTTTCCCTTGACACTCTCTGTGTCTCCCTCCAGCTCCCCAGCACTTGGAGTTCATGACCTTCAGCCTACATCACCTACTGGTACCTAATGGAATGATGTTGGACCCCTGGTACACACCCACCTCTCTGAGTCCCTGGGGACCTGTCCTTGGTGATCTATAACCTTGGTGGTATTGGGGTTGTGTTGTCCTTATTGTTGGTATTGACTAGTGTTTTCTCATCTAAACTGAACTCTGAGCCCTGTGGTTTGTTTTGCAGATCAAGCCGGTGGTACATTGTGACATCAACGTGCCTTCCAGGTGGCAAACACAGAGCAGGACATCCCGATACATAAAGTGAGTTCAGTGTCATGACTACAAAATCCTAGCTCCTTAGAGGCAATGTTTTCCAGCTGGGGTACCTGTTCTCAGCCACTTACTCTTCTGCTTCCTCTTCTCCTCCATCTCTCTGACCACATACCATCTTCTCTGTGGTCAACCCTGAAGTATCCTCCTCTGAGGATGCTGTCCAGTCAGGGTGTCACCATCTGCAGTAGCTTCCCTGAGGAAAACCAACATCATCATCATCATCATCATCATCATCATCATCATCATCATCATCATCATCATCATCATCATCACCATCACCATCACCATCATCATCATCACCACCACCACCATCATCATCATCATCATCATCATCATCATCATCATCATCATCATCATCATCGTCATCATCAACAACAACAACAGAGAGGCAGTTAGAACTTTGCTTCTCCCTCCTATCTTGGAAGTCCCTCACCTTCAGTTTCTAGAAGGGATCATTTAGAAGCACAGGCCAGGGGTTCCCATAGTACCCCTTGAAAGGCACAAGTCCCCAGAGGACCAGGATCTCAGCACTGGGAGCCTTCCTGGGAGCAGAAACGTGCAGAGAAAGGTTAAGTACACAGCTTATTTAAAACAAAAACACCAAGGGCCTGACAAGATGGTTCAGTGGATAGAGAGACCTGGCCACAGGTATGGCAACCTGAGTTCAACTTGTGAGCATTAAAAGGTGCCAGCTTAGAAGTGACTTCTGAGAGGCTGTTGTTCCCTGATCTCCACATTGGTTCTATATGTACACATTCATACACACACAAACAAATGTGAAATAAATTAAAAAAAAAGTTTAGAGGCATTGCTTCAGTGAGTGAAGGTGCTTGCTCTTGAACCTGATAATCAGTTCAATCCTTTGGACTCACATGGTGGAAGTAGAGAATTGATGCCTGAATGTGGCTTTCTGATCTCCACACAAATTTTGTGGCATGTACAAGTACACACTTGTGCACACAGGTACATGTGCACACATATGTGCATGCACAAACACACGCACATACACTAAGTGCAGTTTAAAAATGTTCCAAAAATATCCAGGCTTCTCTAAAATAATGGAAGTTCTGTGGTTCTAAGTTTTGCAGACATCTTTGTAGATCACATCACACCTTTAGGAAACGTAACTTGCTTGTGAGTCCTGGTTGAAGAAGATACACATTTCTGTAGCTACGGCTTGGGGTTGAGGCCCAGTATATCAGTGACTCTTGCAGGAGATGTATTTCACCTCCTGATTGGAGTGCTGGGAAATTCCACTAGATGGACCCAAATAACCATCTAAATGCAGCATCCTTCCACCACAGAAAAAGCTGATCATGTTGGCCTGGAGAACTCAGCATGTAGAAGTTAGGGATTCGGTGTCAGGCATTCAGGATAGGAAGGACTCTGACCTTTCCTTGCAATGGAATGGGCAAGGCTGGCATGGTTTGTGGAGCATGGCTTTTGTTCTGTGGAGAGAAAGCCTGGAGCTCCTTGGTGGGACACAAGGACACCACATAGATAGTTGTAACCATAGAAATGTAAAGTTTTCTATGTTGAGAGACCTGGCTCTGGTCTCTGAGATCACTGCTCTGTAAGGACATCCATCAACTCTGGTGCTCTGTGGTGGGCCCACACTCTCAGTTCACTTTATGTGGAGAAGTAAAATCTTTCTTAGAAGTGAGCTGGCAAAAAAGTTTCTAAATACTGTGAGTGGGTTCCCAGGGACTCCACGCTCTGCATAGGAGAGTGTTTTAGGCTAAGGAAGTGAGGTCATTAGCAGGCAGATATTTGGTCTGTTGGTGAGCAGAAGACGGCAGGGACAGAAGGTGACAGTTAAGATCATGCTCTTGATCGTGGGTAAAGGTTGCTTGTGTCAGCATCATGTCTGCTGTATAGTTCTCAGGCAGCTGTTTGCCTGGCCCATTGTCAGTTGCCCAAGGCTCTTGGTAGAGCTTCAGGTTGAAAGGCTTGGCCCATCTCAGCAGTCCTTCAGATTTTAGTTGTGAGGCCTGGACCTGAAGTTTAACATCAGTGTATGCAATGAATATGTGATAGTTTGAATATGCTTAGGCCAGAGAGTGGCACTATTAGGAGGTGTGGCCTTGTTGGAGGAAGTGTGTCATTATGGGCATGGGCTTTAAGGCCTTTATCCTAGCTCCCTGGAAGTCAGGCTGCTCCTGTTTGCTTTTGGAAGAAAATGTTGAACTCTCAGCTTCTCCTATGCCATGATTGCCTGGGTGCTGCCATGCTCTTGCCTTGATGATAATGGACTCAACCTCTGAACCTGTAAGCCAGTCTCAATTAAATGTTGTCCTTATAAGATTTGCCTTGGTCACAGTGCCTGTTCCCAGCAGCAAAACCCTAACTAAGACAGAGTGGAAGCATGTGGAATCCCATGTGAGTTGAGTTGCTTGGCCAATGTGGTGAGTGTCTCCTCTAGGAGTGGTGGTGGTGGTTTACCCACGTAGACAACTTTGGTGTCTTGGTCTTGGAGGGATTGTGGCAGAAGTGATTGGGAAACACTTAGAAGTCACACGTGTCAGGGTGGTCTTTGCTGTTGGTCATAGAATAAAATCCACCTATTCCTGTGGAGGAGGAGACCAGGGATATCTCCCTTCTCCCTGCACCATATCACAGGATGTGTTGAGGCTGTATTTGTGGTAGAAGAAGTAAGGATAACTGCTGGTCAAGATAAAAGCTTAAGAGTTCCAAACCACCACTAGTCTACAGTATCTGTCATTTGTCCTTTCTGCAGTGAGGACTCATATTGTGAGATGTGTAAATGACTCTTGTAATAGGCTTTGAGGCTGCCCGCTGATCATCTGAACACACTAAACCTCTGGTCTTTCCCTGTCCAATTCCTCTCAAGTGTGAGCTTGCTTACTTGGGCTGTGTGCTTTTGTGCCTTTTGGGAAGCGTAACAAAGGGGTCTCTCCCAAGGGAGAAGAGGAGTCTCATCATGCCCGGGGCTTGAAGTGGGGCCTGGGGGGTTAGTCCTGTGTTTGGAAGCTACTGGAAGATGGTGCTGGTTTTGACATATTGATTAGTCGGTTCACTTATGAGTGTCTCATGAGTTTTTGGTACTATGTGTCCTACTGTGCATGTGTGTGTTCTCATGTGTGTAGGTGCATGTGTACCTACATGTGGAGGACAAAGGACAGCTTCTGTTGTCATTCAGATGCCATCCTCCTTTGTTTTTGAGATAGTCTCTCAGTGGTGTGGAACTTGTCAAGTAGGCTAGCCTGGCTGGCCAGCAAGCCCTAGGGGATCTGCCTCTCTCTTCCCAGTGCTAGCCATCATGCCTAGCTCATCCATTTCATATATATGCTTGTATGTATGTATGTATGTATGTATGTATGTATGTATGTATGTATATATGTATATATGGGTTCTGGGCTCCAAACTGAGGTTCTCATGCTTGCAAGGCAAGTACTTGGTGATGGAACCATCTTCTTAGCCCTTCCTATCTTTTTTTTTGGTTTGGTTTTTGTGCATGTATGCATGCATGTTCATACATGATCACATATGTTGAGACTGGCCCTGGGTCACTCACTGAGCTTTGAGCATGCTGATTCTTATCCCCATATCCACTTTCCAAGTGTTGGGTTTACGAACACTGCTAGATCTTCTCAGCTTTCATGCAGACACTAGGGACCCAAACTTGGCACTCACATTTGCTCAGCCTGTGCTTTGTTCACTAAGGCCTTCTCTTCCCTTTTAATTGCACCACTTTTCTGAGACAATAGCAGAGCTTCCACAAACTGGGGTCCATTTGTGGCTGACTTATTAGCGGCTGTTGTGAATTCTTCAGGATGTACTAGTTTTCCAGTTTTGGAAGTGGGGAAGCTGAGACTCAAAGAGAGCAGAAAGTTCAGCTGTCCTGTGCTTCATCTGACCCCTGCACTCTGCTGGGGTATTTGCTCTATATGCCAGGTCAGAGACAACCAAGAGACTGATGGAGACCTGTACTAAAAGCTCACTGTCCAGCAGGGATGGGTGGTGAGAGATGGAGTCATATCATTCTTGAATCAGCTCTAGACACCATGGCTTTGACTTTAGTATTGAGAACTTTCCGATTCAACTCAGCTTGCAACTTGAATTGGTTCTTGAGTAAAAGTGTTTGGGTTGCTTTATCATAGTCTAAGTTATTCCTATTCAAGAAAAAGCCCTCTTCCACAATAAGCAAACAAGCGAGAGATAGATAGATAGATAGATAGATAGATAGATAGATAGATAGATCAGCAAGTAACATAAAGAAACTTCCAGAAGTTTCCAAGTCTGAGTTGTAAAGTTGAACTCACACACTGTTAAAGAATAGCCTAAAAGAAACAAACCTTGTATGTTATGCCTTAGAAAAAATAAAACAAACAAACAAACAAACAAACAAACAAACAAAAAACCAGGTTCTATATGGTCCAAGTTAGCTTAGAAGTTAAGATCTTCCTGCCTCAGCTTCTCATGTGCTGGAATTACAAGTGTGTACCACCACACATGGTCTATGTGTTACCTTATTTTAAGGCAAATTATGAGTCTTTGAAACTATTCCCAAGGAGTGGTGATTGCTGGGCAAAGCAAATGAAATAGGAACATTGGTTGAGCTTTGAAGAGCTTCTCAGTACCCCTCTTCCCACACAGCAATCATAAATGAAGCTCATTGGGGTCTTATTGCTGAAGACTGGGAGTGAGGCTGGGTGTTTTGTCGACTGTTCAGAGGATCGTACAGCATTGCTATCGAGTGTCTGTCTAGGCTCTATAACAAGGGACATCTTGCACATATAATCTCTATTTTTCATTTTCTATCTGGATGTGACTTTTTTTTCTAATTTACTCACCATAGGAAATGTATTTTTGGGAAGTATAATTATGTCACATTCATTTTGGCACCTTTAGGTATATAAAAAGAAGCATTCCAAGCTGTGCACAGAGCTCAGTTGTTAACCATGTGGCCTCATATGCAGGAAGCCCTAGGCTCCATCCCTAGCAATTCATAAGCCAGAAGCAGTGGCATATGCCTGTAATATCAGTGCTTGGAGGTGAAGACAGGAGCACCAGAAGTTCAAGGTCATTCTTGGCCGCACAGGGAGCTTGAGACCAGTCTGGGCTATATGAGACCCCATCCCATTGCAGTGCAGTGTAGTGCAAAACAAAACAGTCCTGTCCTAAAATCATTGTGTCAGTGGACATGAAGATTGTTCTGTAGGACTTTATGTACTGTTAAGGGTTAATCAGTGTATCAGAATGTTTTTGCGTTTCTGTAAATACATTTTTTTTTTTAATATAGTGTCACTCCTCAATTTTAAGGCAGTAATGATGCTTTTTCTTCTTACCCTTACAGTGTTTTCACAAATGGAAGATTATTTATCCCTCCTATAAAAATTATTATACCAAAATTCAGCCTGTCGGATTGGAATAGCGTGCTGGCCACGATCGGAGAAAAAGTCTTTCCTCTGGGAGGAGTTCGAAAGTAAGGTGCTCTCATGTGGGGGTTAAGGGTTGGGGGTGGGGAGAACTGGGTGTTCTACTTTTATTTTTAAAAATTTTTTTTTTCTGAGACAGGGTTTCTCTATGTAGCCCTGGTTGTTCTGGAACTCACTCTGTAGACCAGCCTGGCCTTGAACTCAGAAATCCACCTGCCTCTGCCTCCCAAGTGCTGGGATTAAAGGCGTGCGCCACCACTGCCCAGCTGTTCTACCTTTATTTTAAGCTGGTTTCATTAATCTATTCAACAAACATTGAGCTGTGCAGAAGGCATGGCATTACAAAGAAGAGCCTCAGTGGGCAAAGTGCTTGCCATACATGCTTGATGATCTGAGTTTGATCCCTGGAGCCCTTGTGAGGGTGAAAGGAGAGGACTGACCCTGCAAAGTTCTCCTCTGACTACCATAGCACACACATACCCTTCATCGTGCAAACAACAACAACAATGACAATGACAACAACAACGGCAGTAAGGAACCTTGCTTCCCAGAACCTCTTAGGTGAGCAGCAGTTAGTTAGAGGAGTTGCTATAGTTGGTGGTGGCCTGCAGAAGTTGGGAGACCACGTGAGGAATCAGTCTTCGAGGCAAGACATAGAAGATGAGTAAGAAAGTTTTGTTTATACAGGGCAAAATAGTTCAAAGGAGTTAGCCTAGCACCACAGCCTCTAGCCAGGGCTTCAGGGTCAAATCTCTTTTCTACCGTCTGAACTTTGTGACCCTAGGAACATCCACTTTTCCTCACTTGGAAAGTGGTGATGTTAGCTGTTTGTAAAAGTTTACCTAAGTGCTCAGTGCTTCATCCAGCTGGGGCATGCTGTATGTGCTAGCGGAGGAGCAGTGGTGGTGGTTGGTAAAGCATGAATAGGTATGTGCATGGTGGGAAGGACTTCACCTGTCAGTGTAGAAGCCATATTGTCTTGGTTGTTCTTGTTTGTGTTTTTGGGCTGGGATCTAGGCATCTGGAATTACGATGTTTGAGGGATTTCTTGGTGTGGCTATCCAGTCTCATCTTTGTTGGATGTCCCCCTTTTGGTTGGTGTTGCCCAATCTGGATCCTAGCCAAGTATGGTGGCTGTGGGATGGGTCCCAGCCAAGTGTGGTGAGTATGGGGTTCTGGTAGAGAGAAGCCGTTCTGTACATTGAGGCAGGAGAGTCACAAGGAAATGGAGATGGGCTAGAAGGAAAGGCTGAGAGGGGAGGTGGGAAACGACTAGGGAATGGAGGTGGTCTTGGGATAGTGACTAAAGGTAAGCCTGGAGATGCTGGAATGGAGGACAGGAAGGAAGATGAAGGTCCCCTCCCTAAGTCCCAGCCTAGTGTGACAGCTGTGTGTACCTGCTAGAAAGAAGTTCTATAGGTCATGCTTGGCTTTCTCCTGTGGCTCTAAAGACTGACTGATCTCAGGTCCTCATGTTTGCAAGGCAAACACGTTACCATCTCCCCAGACCCTAAATTCCCCAATTAGTAAGCTTCATTAACAATAACATATGTAGAATGCTTCCCATTGCCATGCCTAATGCTGAGCTGATATTTTGTGATATAAAGTATGGTATTTAGTTACATGACCTCACTTGTTCAAATATTTTTCATTTGCAAAATTCTTACTCTAGTACTAGTTGAGCTTCTCTGTGTGCTGTGCACTCATTCTGTGCAGGGCCCATACTCAGCATCGTGCTGAGGGAGCCCAGAGGTGAGCTTTCTTGGCTCTTTCTTTGAGCCTCTCTAGATTCCTTTAATCCTAAACATCCATCTTTAATTTTGAAATTTAGTCTTTTTTTTTTAAAAAAAGATTTATTTATTATTATACATAAGTACACTGTAGCTGTCTTCAGACATGCCAGAAGAGGGGATCAGATCTCATTACAGGTAATTGTGAGCCACCATATGGTTGCTGGGATTTGAACTCAGGACCTTCAGAGGAGCAGTCGTCAGTGAGTGCTCTTAACCGCTGAGCTATCTTGCCAGCTCCTAAAATTTAGTCTTTTATCGTCAAACATTCATCCTTTCCTGTCTTATTTTAACTTAGTTTTTAGATACTTTTAATTTGGATATTAGCATATCTTCTCACCCCCATGCCATAGCTTTTCTTATACATCATATTTATTCCCACATTTTCCTTGAGTCTTCCACACAGAGATCTGTTTCTGTATCCATTCTTTTTTTAAAAGATTTATTTATTTATTTATTTATTTATTTATTTATTTATTTATTATATGTAAGTACATTGTAGCTGTCT
>NW_022196912.1:44217142-44227142 GCF_008632895.1 Mastomys coucha | reverse complement strand
AAATTTGAAATTTGTCTTTTAAAATGTATTTATACTATAAAGCAGAGGCTATTGAGCACTCAGTGAGCATTTCACAAGAACAGTACAGAGCTTTGAACACACATACTGTCAGTGTTAAATGGGGTACATTGCAGTGTGTTGAAATGTTGCTATTAAAATTAGATCTGCTGTGATCCTGCTTTCTGCACTTACAACACAACTCTGGCTTACTGCACCACCCTTTAAAACCATCAGGGACATTTAACTTGGTCTCTTGTGTGAGGTGAACATTTATATATTTGGCTGAATTTACTTCCAAATACTTGAGTTAAGATGGAAAAAAGAAAAAGGAAAAAAAAAGAAGAAGAAATTATTTGCAGTACAAAGATTGCGGGGTATTAAGAACCTTTGGTTTTGTGATGACCATGTACTTTATTGTTATTGTCTATAGATAGTATAAAAATTGTAAGAAAAAGTTCAGGTTTCCCTTACTATGCTGTGGCATGGTTGATTTTTGAGCCTTGTTTTGTGTATAGAGTGTCTACTGGGGCAGATTTGGAGTGCTCCTGAGCAGTAGCTTTTGGTAGACTTCAAAGTATGTTCTCAAAAGACTAGAAGAGTCCCTTTTGTGTCACCTCTGGTGTAGTACCTAAACCCATCCTAGACTTGGGAGCCAAGCAACCTCCAGCAGTGGACCTGGGAAGGAGGCAGGACTATTCCTTTGCCTCCTTCAAAAGGGGAATGGAGGGGAGTGGTGAGACCCAGAGAGGCTTCTTGGATTCCTGGATTTCTTGTCCTTGTCTACCCCAAGGACCAAGGATTCAATATGGCCTCTGTTCCTGACACCTTTTTTTCTTAATCTTCATATTAGGTGGAATCCAAAGCAAAAGAACCTCTTCAAAATGACAGTGTACCACCTAGAAGTCAGGATTCTGTTTATTATGCCAAAGAGAAAAAGCAGATGGACAAAGAACCTTTAATTCAAAGTGGTGGAGGTAATGGGGTGTTTATCTCCTGGGGGCTTCAAAAAGTGATTTCTTTGTATTTGTGCATATGTGGTATGTATGCTGTGTATAGTGTATATGTATGTATTGTGTATATATGTTTCACATGTGTGTATAGTGTGCATGGTGTGTGTGTATGTTGTGTGTAGTGTATGTGTATGTATGTGTATAGGTTAGGTGGTATATATATATATGTATATGTATGACATTAAGGTGTGTGTGTGTACATGTATGGTGTATATGTAGTGTGTATATGTAGGGAGTGTGTGATATACACATGTGTATTGTGTATATATATGTATGATATGTATAGAATACATGTGTGTATTGTTTGTATATGTATGATGTGCATGGTGTATGTATGTGTATATGTTTGATGTGTACGTGTAGTGTGTATATGATACATTGTGTGTATGTATATGTGTGTACATATGTATATATAGTGTGTGTTTATGGATGGCATGTAAGTATGTGTGTATTATAGTGTACATGAATATGGTGTATGTGTTATATGTGTGTGTATAGTGTATATGTTTGGTATGCACTTCAGATGAAACTTATTCTGTAACCTCTTTTCTTAGAGCTACTTGATCATCAAGCTTGATAATCTCAGCTTGAGGAGAAGCAGTAGGCTATTGACAAGATCAGTAACATTCTAAAGCTGGGCCAATGGCAGTTTAATTAGGAAGCCTTAAAAATTTCATAAATAAAATAAATCCCACATTTACATTTGTATGAGACTATAGATACTCTTTCTGTGTCAAATAAGCCCATGTTTTGATGGAACCTTGAACATAGAAGTCATTTAGCTTGTTCCTGTCTACCTTTAGAGGAGGCATCCAGCCCTCACTATAAAATAAAATAATTATGATAGCTCTTGCCACACCTACTCTTATTCTTATTGCTGTACTGTCCCCTCTGCTGCACCCTTTTAGGTGCTTAGGTCTAATGAGGCCCTTCCTGTCTCCATTTCCAGTCTGACAGATCCAGGGGGAGGGACTTCTTAGTGTCTGGTTATGAGCACAGACAGGAAGCAGGTGAGAGATGTCCCTCCTACACAGCTCTACTGACAAAAGCATGTGGGAGAAGACCCTCCCACACTGCTCTACAGACAGGAAACAGGTGGGAGATGTCCCTCCCACATTGCTCTATAGACATGAAGCAGGTGAAAAATTGGGCAATCTGGGAAGCCTCTGGACATAGAGATGCTCAGGTTTCAAGGTCTAGGACCTTTGTGGAAGTAGAGACTAGACAGGCACTGCAAAAATTGGGGCCCACTGTGCTGAGGCCTCTACAGAAGCAAAGACACAGAGGGACAGAGAGAGGAGAGAGAACCGACATGCAGGGTGCATGTGGAGTGGAGGACTTACCCTACCTGGGCTTCTGTCTGATGGTATAAGAAACTCAGGAGCTGCTGAATTGAAACTTTGATTTGGGTCAGAAAATATAAATTGGGGATCAGTTTTTCTATTTTTGAAAGGATTGTCTGTTATTTTCTCTCAGAAGGTGATGTATATAAAGCACAGACTCCTGCTAAGGAGACCCAAGAAGCACTGGAAGTCAAGGAGGACCCAGAGGTGAAGGTGGAGGTGCCAGTTGATCAGGTGGGTAGCAAGGGCTGGTACCATTTTGACTCAGTTGTGTCAACCCTGACTTCTATCCCTACTTCAGCCTCACCCCAAGCTCTCCATGGCCTCTAGAAGGTTCTGTGTATGACCAGTTAGCTACTTACCCATCCTTAGAGTCCCCATGTCAGACACTTTTTGGTATGTTCTTCCCTCCTCAAGCACTTGTGCTTGAAAGGGCCACGGACAATTGTCACCTGTTGCTGTCTCTGTCCCTGTCTAACTTGTAATGCCACAGAGTAGGGGTAGCAGTTTGCTTTGCTCACAATTGTCACCTCAGTGCCTACTAAGACTCCTGGCATGCACACAGCCCTTCAGCTTCATTTGTGGGAGAGTGGAATGAGAAATAAAAACAGTGCTCCCCATGTGCTTGCCCATAGATGGAGGTGACTCATGAGGATGGCCAAGAAAGGGCTGCACATTGGGTACCTGTTGTAGTGCCCTAGTTGTGGCACCATCTAGTTACTGTCTCCTCTGCGGGAGGAGGGAAGCTTGGAGAAGGGAAGGGATGGTGACCTTGGTGACTAGACAGGGGGAAAAACAATGTGAAAGGGAGCCAGGTAAGGGCTGCAGGTGCAGACTTCAGGGAGCTGGCAGGTGCAGGGAGGGATGGGTGTTGGCAAGCTCTGGCCTCACTTGCTCCATAAGACACCCTGCCCCTATTCATGTCAATCTCCTGCACTTGGTCTCCCCTCATCCTCCTGTGGAGGATTGCTCTAGTAACCCAAAATCGTATGACTTCATCCTAACTGTCCACCATAAGGCCAGTGACCTCCTGTTGTTAGCCTTGGGGGAGAAAATTTATAATCTGGGAAAGGTAGGTATTAGCGTGTGGGTGCCACTTACATTGCTCTGAGCCAGACAGGTACAGATGCTCTTGGAATCAAGGGCACCACCCAGGGAACCACTGAGTCCTCCCACTCCTCTTTGGGTACCTCAGCATTTGGGTAATTTCCTGCTCTGCAATGCCTTTCCTATAGCACAGTTTTATCATATTCCAGCCATTTGCTGGCTTCCCACTGCTCGGGCATCAGTCTTTTCTTGGCTGCAGTTTCCAAGTCGCAATGATGTTATTTACTCTTCTCTTTGACAGGACAAAAATGAGTGGATTTGTTTTTTTTTTCTCTTTTTTATTCAATAAAGTCTTATTCATTATTTATTTATTTACAAATGTACTGTCACTTGAACTCTTCACCAGCAGCTGGGGTTTCTCTCTCGTATTCCTGGTGTAAATTACTTGGGCTCTGTGCTCTGAAATCAGCTTTAAAAGTGCTTTTCTAGGCAGCTCCTGAAGGGCTGGCCAGGCCAGGGAACCCCAAATCTTTAATCTCTAAGAGACTGCAGGTGAGGTGGTAAGATTAGAGCTGTGAACTCCTACAGAGGGCGGAGTGGCTGAGCTTGTCCTTAACTTTGGACTTCTTTTAGGCCTTGCTCCTACACTGATTTATTGGCTCACTGTCTTCTTGTCGTTTTTGGATGTCAGAATCAAGCTCAGAGAGCAGTGTCAGCCACCACAATCTCACTAGGATGTTGGACAGAAAGCCATTTTTCTTAAAACCTCTATCACTTTAAATATTTTTGTGCCTTTTAGAGTCTCATTGCAATGAGAAAATTGTTGCTTTCTCTACAATCACTTTTATGTGATGTTGGTCCTTGTTACTGATGGATGCATTATTTTGCATGTTTTGTGTTATAAATCGATATTTCCAGCATGAATTTTACTATTTATGTCCTTTTTATTTCTTCTTGATATAGGATTTCATGCTGTAGCCCTGGCTAGCCTGGAATTGGTTATGTAGACCAGAAGGCTATGAACTCACAGAGATCCCTCTGCCTCTGCCTTCCCAGTGCTGGGATTAAAGGTGTCTACTGCCATGCCTGGCCAATCTCACTATAATTTGTGTACAGTGGATATGTGCCGTTCTGTTACTTGTGCATTTGACATCCATTGTGTTGACACTGTGTTGTGGTTTTTCTCACTGTAGTATAGTGCAGTCTGAGAGGAAGGAAAGGCTCAGGTGAACTCAGGGTTTCCTCTGGGACGAGCTATGTTGGAGGAAGAAGAGTCAGGCAGGTGAGGGAGGTGGCCTCTCCCTGTACAGCATCAGGCCATGGTAAGAGATGCTTGGAAACAGGAATACCTATTGATTCTCTTCTCTGGGAAGGGTTGGGGGTTCTGCAGTGAACCCAGATGTCCTAGTGGTCAGTGACAATATGAGTGCTGGCTTTGCAGCAGTGAGGGGGTGTGGCAAGGAGACCTCCTAAGGGTGAGCTGATCAGCTGACCTCCATCTGTGCTTATCTGAGTGACCTGGGAAATTGAAGGAAGAGGCCGGGGATCAGGGCTTTTTGTCCAGTGGAGTGTTGGAGAGAGCGAGTGTGGAAAGCTTGCTTCCTGCAGAGCACGTTGGTTAAGTTACTTGACTTAGTGTACCCCACCAACACCACCAGCACCATGACCTTGCTCCTCCAGTGTTTATGAAATGCAGCTGAAATGGGTACAAGAAACCCTGGGTGACGTGGTCAGTAGACACAAAGTGCAGTCAGACAGAGGGACACTCAGGTCACACAGACTAGCTCTCTCCACCCTGGGTTCTGATCTTTGTAAAGACTTGAGATTTGGATGGTTAAAGGGCATGGGTTCCTTTTTGCCTGCTAGGAAGTGTATACACCTGAACTCAACTCTTCTCTCCTCTTCTCTCCTCTCCTCTCCTCTCCTCTCCTCTCCTCTCCTCTCCTCTCCTCTCCTCTCCTCTCCTCTCCTCTTCTCTTCTCTTCTCTTCTCTTCTCTTCTCTCTCCTCTCTCTCTCTCTCTTTCTTTTTCTTTCTTTCTTTCTTTCCTTCCTTCCTTCTTTTCTTTCTTTCTCTCTTTCTCTCTCCCTTTCTCTCTTTCTTAATTTCTTTTTTCTTTGTGTGTGTGTGTGTGATAATGAAAACATTTTGACCCTCAGGGCCACTGAAATATTGCCTTTTCTTTGTCTAGAGTCTAGAAACTTCCCCCAAAACCCAGTAGCTTTCTGTCATTTTTGGAGACACTTAAATCTGTACAGAGGTCAAAGAGGAGGGAGCTGATTGGTTGCAAGCAGGAGGATAGGAAATATGACTTTAGAGGCTGATTGTCAGTCTTCTGTGGTCAAGAAGGTGGCCAACATTTTAAAGGTCATTGTGCCTTTAAAATGTTTTTAGATGACGTCTTACTATGTGGTCCTGGCTGGCCTACTACTTACAGAGATCAGCTTGCCTCTGCTGGAATTGAAGGCATATGTCACCAATTTTTACGGGCTCCTTCCAATTTTTACTTTAGTTTGTGTATGTATATGGGAGTCTATGTGCCACAATGTGTGAGTAAGTCAGAGGACAACTTGTAGGAGTCTATGTGTTTTCTATGTGGGTTCTGGTGATTGAACTTAGGTCCTCATGCTTGGTGGCAAGCACCTTCACCTACTGAACCATCCCTCTGGCCCCTCATAGTGCATTTTGACTCATATTTCTACACTGTTCCTGCCTCCTGCCTTTATAAAAATACCTTTTTAGGTTGTGTCCTCATCATAGATAAAACTTTATGACTAGATCTACACACTTTTGATTGTGCAGACCTCACTTTTTGTCCTTCAACTTCTGTCACTCGACTTCTACCAACAGGGCACATTTACAGTTGATTTCTGAAGAGCCCTAGTTTACTAGCATACTTTAAAGACTTCATATTATATCCCAGCTTTCAACTCAGAATTTCATTTTTAGTTTTATTTGTTTTAATTTTAGGTGTGTGTGCTCACAGGGTCCAGAGATACTGGAACTCCCTGGAGCTGCAGTTACAGGCCGTTGTGAGCCACCTAACGAGGGCTCTGGGATCCAACTTGGGTCCTTTGCAAGAGAAGTATAGCTCTACCATTGGGGCTCATGATGGCACCAGTCTCTTTAACTCCTGATGTTTTTCCTCCCTCCCCTCTTCTTCCCTCCCCTCCTCCTTCCAAGCTATGCATTTTCATATCTTCCTGCTCTTTTCCTATAGTGCTCAGAGCAGTGAGCAGTTACCATGCCATAGCCTGGATGTACTCCTGGTTTGAAATTACCAGATAACTTAGTTTATTATTTTTGAATTCAGCCACTCAATTTGTTTTTCTTTTTTCTTTTTTCTTTTTTCAATTTGTTTTTCAAAACAGGATTTTGTGTGTGTGTGTGTAGCCCTGGCTGTCCTGGAACTCACTCTGTAGACCAGGCTGGCCTCAAACTCAGAGATCTACCTGCTTCTACCCCTTGAGTGCTGGGATTAAAGGCGTGCACTGCCATCATCCAGCTCACACTCAAAATTTTTAACACACAGTCAAACTATCCAGATAATTACATATTATGTATGTCAGGAAGTAACATGAGTGGCCTGTAGTCCTATTGCCCATAGGGTCTTTGTTCCACTTTAAAACCTCATTAGCAATGTTTCCATTGTGTGAGTTCTTTTGGTGTTCTGTTTTTCCAAACTACTACCAGAATGTTCTATTAAGCTGTGCTCACTGCATTCTATGGCTTCTCCAGCCTGTACCTTCTTCCTTATTTCCACCACAAATCAGTTGCAGAAAACTATGACCCCCACGGTCAGGTTTACCACAGCAGTAGCATGGCTCCTTGATATAGTTGTCTGCATTAGTTACTATTCTCAGTGCTGTGAGACAGTGAGAGGCAACAAGAGCCAATTTAATCAAACAGTCTTGGTTAGGAATTATGATGGTGGATCGTGAGGAGGCAGTCACATTTTATCTGCACCCAGGAGATAAGTGCTTTGGTCCTCATTTATATACACCAATGTAGAAATGTTGCATCATTTAAAAATGTTGTCTTAATGAGCTATTCCATTGTTGATGAAACATTATGACCAAAGCAATTTGGGGAGGAAAGTGTTTGACTTTCTACACTTCCACATTGTAGTCCATCACTGAAGGAGCTCAGGACAGGAGCTCAAAGAGGGCTGAAAGTTGACAAGAGTTGATGCAGAGATGAAGGAGTGCTGCTTACTGATTTGCTCCCCATGGCCTGCTTTCTTATAGAACCCAGGACCAACAGCTCAGTGGTGGCAGCACCCACAATGGGCTGGGCCCTCTCCCATCAATCACTAATTAAGAAAATGCCCTACAGCTGGATCTTATGGGGACATTTTCTCAACTGAGGTTTCTTCCTTCCAGATAACTCTAGTGTGTGTCAAGTTGGTATAATATTAGCCAGCACAGATCTCAAGTGATGAGTAAAGACATCTTTCATGGATACGATTATGTTTGTTTAAATATGGTTAAGGATAGACAGGTTTCTACAGTTGCAGACTCTGGTTAGCCCAGGTCAGGGCCCTTTGCTTCCCCCTGCACAGAAATGGTTTTCCATTTAATCTGCACATAGTTCTATTTCAAAAGACAGGATTGTGTGCGTTCCTAGGTGATAAGTCCTCCTGCTGAGGCTTGGGGAGGGTAGACTGATGGAAACTGTGAGGGACTGAACCTGGTATCTGACCTGTGTACCTGAGCCATTTGTACGAGGAGACGAGGAGACGCTTGTTAGCTCCTCATTCTGGAGGCTGGGAGTCCAGCCTGGAGGCATTAGTGAGTGACTTCCTGCTATCTCATCACATGGTGGAAGGTGAGGGTAGGAGAGCGAGACAGTGAAACAGCTTTCACACAACCGCAACTTGTACTGGGACACTCAGTGCCTCCCACTACTGCTGTGAGGGTGACTGACCCTCAGGAAGATGGGGAGGGATGAGCACTTAAGCCACTGTTGCTGACATGTCTGGAGTTCAGAGTCACAGCAAAAGTTGAGTCTTTGACTCCAACACAGCACTCCTGGGCTCCCCCCCCCCCCCCCCCCCCCGCTATAGAGTCAAGAACAAGTCGCTGGCTAAGCTGAATGATGGTTTCATCAGGAGAAGGCCAGTGCAGACTCCTGTTCTCTGTGGATTGCCTAATTAGATTTGTGTGGAGTAATGAGCCTTAGAGCTTTGGGGTCTCTAGGTAAGGAGAGAGTGCCTCAGAGGAAGCCAAGAAAGGCCCTGAGGGTATTTGCTTTAATGAATAGATTAAAAACACAATTAGCTTCTGCATCCGGGCACTCTGTCAAGGATGGAAATCTCACAGAGCAGATTAAGCATGGAGCTCGTAACTGTCACAGAGCACCTGTGATACACACAGAAGCCTCCGTGAGATGGAAAGTTCTAGAGGCAGCAGGTTCCGCTCATAAGGTGTGATGAGTAATCCGGTCCTTCCATCACCCCTCCTGTCTTCCTCTACACACTAACTTTGGTCTCAGGCTCGCTAGCTCAGGGGGCTGCCTCAGTTCTGTGTCATATATGAGGCAAGACTACTCAGGTTAGAGGCTGCCTCATTTCAGTGGAGACACATTTCCCAAGGGGCACTTGAAAGACCTTTCTAGTCTTTATCTAGTCTATATCGAGTCCCGCTCATAGCCAGGCAGACACATCTGAGCCCTGATGGTCAGGCAGGTTCACTTTTGGAGTCAGACTCCCCTGACGTTTATGACGGACCCTTGAAAAGTAGTTGCAACTCAGTTTGTAAACAAAGACCAAGGTAAAGACGGCTCTGAGATGGTAGTGTGTCAGGTCACGGGTGTTTATCTGCACTCATGCGCGCCCTTCTCAACATCGGGGAAGATGTCCGTTCTTCTGCAGCTTCTCCAGGCTTTAAACAGGGGCACGGACCCCTAAGAGCTGCTCAGAAGCCTGGCACTTAAGGTTAATAAGGTGCCTTGTCCCCCACCCTTACATTCATTGTCTCCTGCCTTTGGGATCCCACTTGTCTAGAATGTCAAAGCCCTCCTGTTCCAGGCAGGCATGGACCCTGCATAGGCCCTATGCCGGGGGTAGCAACCACCTATCCAACAGGGGGCAGAGCTAGCTTTTTCGGGGAGTGGCTTCTCCTATCTTCCCCCCCTTTCCCATCATGCCATCTGCTGATGCTACTCATGAGCCTACTTCCACACTCAGTAGGCTGAGCAGCTCTATATGGTGACCTTTCTCTCCACCTGGTACCCCCAGCCACTCTTTTCCCTCAGAATACTCCCCTCTTCCAGAATGCACCTTGCTGAACCAGCATCCGACTTTCTTCTGCTTCTGGTCACATCTTTCTAGGGTCTGTATTGGGGCTTCTTTTCTCACCTTGTAGGCTCCTCAGACTCATCTTCGAACTGTTCCATATCCCCGTTGTGCTGTTTCCCACCCTCTTCCTGAGCTCATCACTCCTCTCACCTGGCAGCATCTAATGACCAGATCTTTACATTTCTCCTGCACCCTGCACTGACCATCTTGCAGTATGAGCACTGCTCCTCACCTGCAGCAAATTTCGCAATGCCATCCCAGCTGTGAGAATGCACTTCCGGTTCCTTTTTTTTTTTTTTTTTT